>NC_060120.1:263015207-263318238 GCF_021461395.2 Schistocerca americana
CTGACCTGAACCCCCTCGATTATTTCCTAAGGGGATATCTAAAGTCACTTGTTTATGAGACGTCAGTGAATATGGGGATGGTATTAGTTGCCATAATTGTAGTTGCCTGTGATGTGTTTCGAAACCCACCAGGCATATTTCTCAAGGTGCGTTCGAACCTTGTTCGCCGATGTCATGCTTGCATTGAGGTTGATCGCCGCCAGTTTCATCAAATTTTGTAAGGTACAGTACAAATGGTACGTTCATTGTGTCAATGATTGTATTTGCAGTTAACTAATGTAAATAAAAAATACGCAGTGATGTGATTTTATTCCTATTATCTCCTCAAACTGGCTTCTCTGGCCCCAGGTTCCCTACCTCAAATGGTTCAGTGGGGCAATCTGTATGTCCTCTTACATTTTTGCACGCTCTAACGGAAACGCCCGAATAAAGCGCGATGTGATTATTTCGCTCATGCGTCAAGATCTGGTGACGGACGGACCACACTAGCCCGGGTTTTTTAAATGATGGAGTCCCAAAAAGGTGTTGTTGTTGCCAAAATTATACCTTTATCATATTCCACTGAAGCTTCGGTGGAAATACAATGTTGGACAATAGCATACTTGCTTGGCTGGAAAAGGCGAGTGCAACATTGATGTTCGGTGCAGCGTTCTTCCACGGTGTGCGTGGTCCGTCCTATAAAAGCCCTATCACACTGGGAAGATATTTTGTAAATTCCAGCCTTCCGCAATACAAAATTGTACTTCACTGATACCTGGAGATCGGCAGTCTTAAATGGAGGGCGGAAATCCACTTTCACCCGAAAATTACGGAGGTTTGCTATGTTAAGTGAAATATTGCCAACAAGGGGGGGGGATCTAGCAATTTCATCGGCGTGCTCTCCAATTTAGCCACCTCCCGGCACTTTGTTTTTACTGATAGTGCCCTGATAATCTGTCGGGTAAAATATCTGTTTTCTCTGAACAGGTGAGCGAGGTCTTTGAGCAGACTGTCTGATCTGTTTGTTTTGTAAATGAAAACCCCATTTTCTTGCTACACAGTGTTTTATTTGCCCCAGACGGGTTGGGCCTTTTTAATTTTAAGGCATCATCAGTGGAATCTAGAATGATACAGTTTTGTTTTGATATGTCTTATTTGTAGATTATAAAACAGTTCACGCCTTGTTTGTTATGCAAATAAGTGATGACATACAGTTCGCGTTATTGGTTGCCATCTGCATTTCCACTTATCTGGTCACATGCTGGGGGGGTCATATTATAGTTTATTTACGAAAAATAAGCATGTTTTTATGTTCTGACACAGTGGAAAAGAAGAAAAAAGTTCGGAACATAAAAACATGCTTATGTTTCGTAAACACAGCTGTAGTGCAACCTCCAGCTTGTGACTAGATGCCAACCAAAAACGCGAAGAACTGTAAGTAATAATTTATTTGCATAACAAACAAGGCGTGAACTGTTTTAAAATCTACAAATAACACAATCAAAACAAAATTGTATAATTATAGACCCCATTGATGATGCCTTAAAATTAAAAAGACCCAACCCGTCTGGGACAAATAAAACACTGTGTAGCAAGAAAATGAGGTTTTCATTTACAAAACAAACAGATCAGACAGTCTGGGACAAATGAAAAACAGTACAGCAAGAGAAAGGCCGTTTTTATTTACAAAAGACATATTTCTGTGTGCCGGCCGCTGTGGCCGAGCGGTTCTAGGCGCTTCAGTCCGGAACCGCGCTGCTGGTAGGGTCGCAGGTTCGAATCCTGCCTCGGGTATGGATGTGTTTGATGTCCTTAGGTCAGTTAGGTTTAAGTAGTTGTAAGTCTAGGGGACTGATGACATCGGATGTTAAGTCCCATAGTGCTTAGAGCCATTTGAACCATTTTTTATTTCTGTGCTTGCTGCAGAGGATGGCCACGCAAACAAACTCATTATCTGATCTGTGACTGCTTGACTGCTGTGTATAAACGTGTTAAGCATATTATAGTTTGCGACAGGTGATGACAACTGTACAATGTAGAAACAACTCGCTACGTGTATAAAATGAACCGAATACCCCAGAGAGCCATCATTCTTCTGTCTTTCTCTAACTCCATAGTGAACTATATGTTCTTATGACTGGAGTGGAGGCGATGTAGAAACTGTGTTAATTTATCTTCTCTGTAAGGCCATACTATGAAAGTAACGCCACATATCTCCAAAATATAGTTGGTTTAAGACAGACGTCGTATAATGTTTTTGCTTAAGAGACAACACTGAGAAGGGGGGTGGCAAATTGGGCTGCATATATATATATATATATATAGTGAACTTATTAATGATTGGTATCCTACATAAACTAGTATGATACGAGGCACCAATAGACTAGCTGTAGTAACGTCGTGGGAAGTTGGCCGTCAAAAGTCAGCACCATTCTGAGTATTTCGTGCGGACTGTTCTCTGTTTCAGATTGCTGCCACCATCAGCGACCCCAAAGTTTCATACCATTAATTGCCTGATTAAGTGTCGTCGTGTTGTCTGTTGAGCTGATGATTAACTGATTATGTACTTATATTTAAATACACTATGCAAAATTAGACATTATGAAAATGTTTACTGGATGTTTTGAATGTTTTTTCTTTCTATTGATTGCGTTGTATTACAACAATCTTAACTCAGTTTCATATTCTTTGGTACAAATGTGTACCACATTTGAAGACGACCGGCTCTATAATGCGCATTCACGAATCCGTATTACTCCCGTGTCAAAATTTATACCATAGCAGCTGACCAATATGAGTCGCGCACGCCCGTTAGTTGTCACTACTGGAAGGCAAACAATAAAACATCACTCTCTCACATCCTCTAGGGCCGCAGTGGCCGTACTACTTACACCTCTCCGTTTACACCCAACCTTACATAGTTGCCGGCCGCAGTGGCCGAGTGGTTCTAGGCGCTTGAGTCTGGAACCGCGCGACCGCTACGGTCGCAGGTTCGAATCCTGCCTCCGGCAAGGATGTGTGTGATGCCCTTAGGTTAGTTAGGTTTAAGTAGTTCTAAGTTCTAGGGGACTGATGACCTCAGATGTTAAGTCCCATAGTGCACAAAGCCATCTGAACCTTACATAATTACGGCCAAATTCACCAATGTCAATTAAAATTAAACATATCTTAAAACATTACTGTCTCTGTAAATATTTTTCTTTATTAGTGAGCAACAAAACTACAGTCTTAAGACGCTGTCAACGTTAGGTTTTGACTTGCTAGATGCATGTCGTTATAAAATACGGTTGAGAACCGCGGGCCGCACAATTGCTTGATTTGGGCCGCAGTTTGACGACCACTGGTGTAAGGGACGACTGCCAGGTGACCAGTCGAAATACGGCGGGTTGTAGTTGATGACGACCGGCTGCAATTCCAAAATTTTTTCGAACTTTCAATTCGCCGGGAAATTTTTAAAACTGGACTAGCCGCATGTTCTGACGCAGTCATCGGGCAAAAGGTGTCTACGGTCTACCGAAAATTATTTACCGGTCGAAACCGGTTTAGCCATTAAAACCTTACGTCAGCATTAAACAGTAATAAACTTTATTGCAAAAAGTTACTGTCGTATTTAAATGACACTAGACGTTCGAGATGCGCTCTCAATATCCTGAATCCGTATGTTATTTACCACCACATTAGTTTATAGTCGTTACACATACATCTTTCTAGGCTTTTATAGACCTGTGCTACATCCAGTTACGTACAGCAGTTTTGAAGGAGCTAACAGCACATTTGAAGTAAATCATCGTAACTTAACACAGTACTGGTCTCCCTTTAGTCGTCAGATAGACGGGAACTACCAGTTTGAAATCACTGAGAAACAAAATTTTTCGCATACACAAGTCAATTCTAGAAGTGAATGTCACATTAAAGGGGAAAATATCCTACGCTCCAACCATTCAAAAGGCGAATCACTAGGTTTGTAGTCCGACAGTTATCCAATACGCCGCCAAGCATCGCAACTGCACTTGACCCTCTTTTTGTCTTAAAAAAAAGAAAAAAAAAGAAAAAAGGGGGCCAAAGATCTTATACGTGCCTTCAAAACTTACCAGGTATAATATAGAAATGACCTTAGCTTGTGCCAAATCTGTACAAAATATATTCCGAAAAGGCAAACACACGTCATACGTGGCCGATGCACAAAACCAATAATTTTGGCGTGAAGGGAAAAAAATCATTGACTGGTTATTTGACATGTGAGACAAATGTTCTGTGAGCTACACTTGAAACCTTTCACGCTCTTTTTGCCAACAGCTTCTCAAAATGACATCAAACAGTCGAATGTGCGCATGGCTACAGAAATAAAAAAATGGCTGAATAAAATACGGCAAAAAGAAATTGCTAACGAGACATTTGGACATTTGGCGTCTTGTCTTTAAGCGTGTCCGTTTTTCTACCCTGAACCGTGTCCTTAAGCTGTGACGTGCTTCACCAAAATTGGTCAACTCAGTGGCAATGTGTGAGCAATTCACTACAGGCTTGAATCCACACAAGTGTACATTCGTCCCTTACACTACTCAAAACTTTTATGTCTGTCTTTTCCTTGTGGCTCAGACGGACTTCCGCTGTCTTTGCTTTCTGGCAGAGCATAGAAATATGTCTGTCACAAACTACTCATAAACTATTACTGAATTTATCTACTTTGATGAAGACTGGCGTAATGGCATAGTTCAACGTAGAAAAACTGTCGTCTACTATACGTCACGAAAATACATTTTTCAGTAATGCAAACTGTCCCGTCTTTTTTTTCTCTTGTTTTGTCTTACCTCGTATTTAACAGCCATAAATCAAATTCCAAATTGGCGAACGTACATTAAAAATGTATAAGGTACCAGAACATGTTCTTGAAATTCATACTGTGGTTCGAATAAAATTATGAGTAGTGCAGGATATTCGTCATTCACCGCATCACACCGTTTAGTTCCTGCCGCGCAGTTTGGGGCGCAATGTCACGGATTGCGCGGCCCCTCTCGCCAGAGGTTCGAGTCATCCCTCGGGCATGGGTGTGTGTGTTGTTCTTAGCATAAGTAAGTTTAAGTAGTGTGTAAGTCTAGGGACCGATGACGTCAGCAGTTTGGTCCCTTAGGAATTCACACATATTTGAACGTTTTAGTTCCTGAATGAACTACTCCAGAACACTGAAGTGGGCAATGCGTGAGCGAGGAAGATAGCCAATTACAACTAGCTAAAGAACTTCAACAAAGACAGTAGAAATTGTGTCAGCGCAAGCGCAGAACCAGTAGCCAAAACACATAAAGAGGAATTCGTTTGCCGGCTCAATCTCAGATTATAATCGAGTACCGATACGTCATCGAGATATTTCGGATTTTGTAAAGTAAATTTCGACACAAAAATCGAGGGAGTCGTTAAAAAAATTTAAAAGCAACGCAATACGTGAAAGTTTTGCTGTCTAACGAACCGGTGATATGCTAATTTCCAAACGTGCTTGACCCACATGTTATGCAGATCATTTTAAAAGCGTTTGCTGAACTGCACTAAATCGCCTCTTAATTGTATAGCTCTTATTCTAATTAAAGACCATTTTTTTTTTGTAATAACGACGACAAAGAAACGAAAACTTTTAAATAATATGAAAATTATGTGAAAGATAAATTATCTTACCGGTTCAGCACCATAATACAACAGCAAATACTAAACAAAAAGTGTCTATGACTTTCTACAAATCTGCTATTATGGATAATTACTTAACATCGAAGTAAATCTTGCGTGGAGGAAACTAATTAAGAAAGATTAATTCACTTGCTCCGTATTATAAAATTAAAGTGCGGTATGTTCTACTTGAGAAAGAACAAAATCTTTATCCACAATTTTGCTCGATCACCATCATAAAAATGTTACCTGGTTTCTCTTTTTATTATTGAAGCACATAGCACCATGAGGTAACTTCGTTTGCTTCCTGTTACTAAACCATTTTAGTTATCTTTTACCTACTTCGTAATCAGTTATCACGAATAGAACTTTAGTATAATATGTGACAAATCTTCCATTATCTTTCCCGTCTCCTACGGCTCTTTCCAGTGATATTTTGGGGAATGATACAAACACAGTAACTAATGTTAATCCAGCGCAAACGTTGTTTTACCTGTGTGTGCAACGTTTACAACAATCGCAACCCAAGTAAATTGCGCACAAATGTTCAGCTGCGACGTTCCACACGCATACTGAGAATATAACAGTAACTGGTACTTCAGAAAGTCTGTGACCTTTATAAACAGCATAGTTGGGTGAAAAGATGTTAGTAAGATAAATGCCGTCATGACAAGTGAGTCTACATCTACACTTTTAAACCTGTTTGCTAATTGTTAGCTACATGTAGATTATGGTGGAAGCCGAAAAGGGGTCCTTTTCGCATTCTCCTGAATAAAATCAGGAAAGAGACAGTACTTAAATTTTATAATACTATGGCTGTACCTTTACTGCTCTATGGATCCGAAGCATTGCGGAGAACTGAAGCGGAAGAAATGAGACTTCTAAGGCCTTTGGCAGGATACGGATTAGAAGATAATCCGGTGAAATAAGAGAGAAGCTTCATGTTCTAGGAACAGTAGAAAAGATCCAACACTATAGCAAGGCATGGGGTGATCATCTGCTACTTACGGATCAATGCTGGATACCTAATGGTAGGAGGAGAACAGCAAGACCACGAAGAAGATGGTGCGACCATCTAAAGATCGTTCCAAAAACAGGCTAACATATCTACCCCGAAAATGTACAAGGTGATGATGGCTACAGGTACAGTTAAATACAGATAGCTGTGTCTGCCGTCAGCCTTCTGCAAGCAGTGTTTCGAGTGCCTCGTGGTAGTTTGTTTAGTTGTTGGTGAGCGTAGTACTTCCGCTGTCGCGTCTCCGTGAGTTAGCTGTTTTGCGACGGCTGACCTGAAAGAGCAGTGTATCTGGATAAACTTGTTCTAACATCTACAGAAACGCATCAAATGTTAAAGCAAGCTTTTGGAAACAGCGCATTAGGTCTGTCACAGACGCACCATTGGTGTAAGCGTTTCAGAAATGGGCGAATTTTGACTGCTGGCGATGACCGTTTCGGTCCACCATAAATCGGCATCACACCAGAAAATGTTCATAAAGAGACGGATCTGGTTCTTCATATCTGTGCAACACTTTGGCAATGTATGGTACAAATGGTTCAAATGGCTCTGAGCACTATGGGACTTAACATCTGTGGTCATCAGTCCCCTAGAACTTAGAACTACTTAAACCTAATTAACCTAAGGACATCACACACATCCATGCCCGAGGCAGGATTCGAACCCGCGACCGTAGCAGTCGCGCGGTTCCGGACTGAGCGCCTAGAACCGCGAGACCACCGCGGCCGGCGATGTATGGTACATATAAACGTCTTCTTTCAAAAGAACTGAATATTAGAAAGAGTGTACCGGAGTTGGTACTAAGACTAAGATGATGAGAAGCAAAATCTCAAGGACACTTAAACAACTCCTTCAAGACAATACAATATTTCATTTTAAGGTGATGAAGATAGGATTTAAGACTTTGAAACAAAGCATAAACTGTTGCAAAAATGAGCTCTGACAAAACAGATCGATAAATAATGAGTAACGAGAAGTCCTTCACGGTATGCTGCTTTTAAGTTTTACTATTATTGTGAAATATGTATTGATGGGATTGTTCTTAGGCAGGTCTCGGATACTTTGCAGACGGTTAATAACCAGTTCAATCGTGATATTCTAAGATGTTTGAGGGAGGGCATGAGGAGTAAAACATCCATAGGAGCAGCACTGCAAACGACTTGATTCTCCTTTACGACACACAACCACATTCGGTATAGATTATAAACAAATTTTAGACTACACACTAAAGGACAATTGGTCCCCAGCTGCTGTACTCAACAGCGTTAACTTTCTGCTCGTCATCAAAATGGAAAACAAGCTAAAGAGGCGACAATCTGATACAGTGAAGGGGATCAAAGCGGAATCGCAAACGGTACTCAACACCCAAACACACTTCCAGGACCCAATTAAAAGTGGGTGGGATGTGGGTATTCGCTCCCAACGGGACTTCTTTGAAGGTGAGGATGCAATATGCAGTATAAGATGTAGGTAAGACGTATTGACTTAAATTAATCCATTTCCTAGTCTTTTGGGTAGCTCCTCACATTTTTCTGTGCAAATTGTTTCGTAAAATTTTGGCCGCGATACAACTTTCTGTCAGCGCTGCGAATGTTTAGAAGATACTTAAATATTTGATATTTATTTCATGAATATTTTCGTAGTTAACTTCGTAACTTGTCACAAACCGCGGTCTGGATAAGAACGTTCTAAGTAATAACAGACGGCATAAACCCACCATAGTTTAATGGTGACATTCGGAGAATATTACGAAAACAGAGACTGCCACACTCTCGCTACAAAAGAGAATGCAAGGAAGCTGGTAGAGAAAAGTGAATAGGAACGCGTTCTTCAGTAAGCAGTGTCATGCGTAAAGCCTACAGTATTTTCACTAACAGAAAATCTTAGGAAGTTCTGGTGACACGTAAAGTCAACGAACAGGTTCACATCTTCCGTTCGGTCTCTCGTGGATGCGTAAGTTCTTGGTAGATTAATTCGGCCAGTACCTGTCTGCTGTCTCCACACAGACAAAAAGTTTTAATCAGGTGAGATGTTTCGTATCAGCGCACACTCCGCTGCAGGGTGAAAATTAATTCTGGTAGCGTACATCCCGCCTTCAGTTGAAACTGAAGACAGCTGAAAAAAAGGCATATACATGAAATTTCGTATTTAAAAAATTATTAATTGACCTCAGTGCAGACTCACAAATGAGAGATACCGATATCAGCGACTCCAGCATTGACAAACAAAGGGAAAGAGATCTTCTTAAGATTCTGACTTACGATTTTCTATCAGCTGGAACGGAACGAGACGTTCGTAAGTCAGGCTCCGGTGAGTCCTGCTTTTGTGACTGAAGGGCAGCACCAGGCGAAGAACTAAAGGAAAGGGATTCGTTGACAACTGTGGACAGGTTGGGCGTGAGCAGTGGGCTGTCGAGAGAGACGATGACGGAGTGTGAGTGAATGGAACTGTGACGGTATGGATCGTGATCTTATGTTCATAATTTGGTATAATACGTGGCTATTTGTTTACCTTTTTCGAAGGGAGGCAACTGAAACTCAATTTTAATTTTGGACACTGCATATTGTGAGCAAATTTGTGCACTTACAGCAATGGCGAAGTCGGAAAAATGGAATATGATTGTTGATGCTGGTAAGGCAGCCTTCATATTTTTTGTGTTAATTGTAAAAGGTAAACATATGATCGTCGTTGACTTCACAGTAGAAGTTTCTTACATCAGATTAATTTTCCAGATACCTATCTTAAAATATGCTACGTATTCTTAAATATAACGATGACTAGCAGTCAGTAACCACTTATTTGGTGATGATGCTCTCTTACTGTAAGTAGAAAAATCAGTTTATTATTTCCTCAGTCCCAAGGGGAATCGGAGTACAGTACACAGTTATGTTTATATTTATTTCCTCGATTAAAACTGTGCGTTTTATTTATTGTATTTATTGTATTTCATTGACAGTGTCAATTGAGCTGCGTCAGATTTTGCAGTCTGAACGAAATATTCTGACTTCATACGAAATTGTGTTACTGTCAGTTGGCTATAGGGATACTGGCCAACCTTACAGTGGTGGAAGTTGTTATTTGGTTTAGTGTGTAGTGTAGTTTTATTGAAGCCTGATATGAAAACCACCAGATGCCACATGTTCCATAACACTGAGTCAATAGGAGATGCTCAAAAATAATGTAATACCAAAAAATGAAATTTTGTACAAAACAAACATTGACGTCTATCAACGAAGTGATGGATTAATTTCTCTTCACCGTGCTGTAAAAATACGAAACAACGAGTCTGAGTACAGGAATGGAGCAACATTATCTGAATTGGTCAGCTGGTGCAGTGCCGTTTCTCTGTACGGTTCAAGTGCTGAGTTTGTGCACAGATACTACTGACATATCGGTCTAAATGACGCAAAGATTTCCTCAGTCTTCTTTCAAAAGCCTCTCGCAACTCGTTTAGTTCGATTAAAAGGAGACGCCACCTTCCTCAGTCCGAGTAACGGGCCGGAACGCGTTCGGCGGTCGCAGCGCCAGCGCTATTTTTACATTGAAATGCACTTCTTATGCAGTACAGCAGGAAATTACCTAGATATTAGCATGTGTAGCAGTATTCGTATATTTCTTCCTCGCGGTTGCCAAATTTAGCGTGTGTTACGTCTGCCTCTTGGCTGAAGTAATTTCTGTTTGGTGTTAGGAAGTGCTACTGTCACTCTGAAGTCTTTTTCCACCATCGTGGGCGGTTTCTTTTTCTTTATAAGGTATTTCCAAGACTTGACTCGTCTCATATGTTCAGATCTTTATAGCTAGCAAGCCGGGAACCGACATCTGCCATGACGAATTGACATTTGTCGATCTTTTCCATGGTCAAAACTTCGTCAAGTGGAACAACTGCAAATTAAAATCCACCAAGCTTTAATTCTCATGTTGAAAATCTTCGAGGTATGAATGTTACACTAGGAAATTGCGACGACCGTAGGTTTCCCATCAAAGTAATCATCTCACGAAACCTATTTTCAGTTGTTGGTGAAAATAAACAGCTTTTTAGTTCGTATTAAAGTGAAATAAAAAGTAAGAAGCAGTACAAAACTGTTGGTTGCTAAACCTGGAGTGACCTGATAGTGTTGTGAATTATAATATTTCCTTGTTAAATACTGGAGAGCGTCAGGTTGAAGAATTGTTCCCAGGACTATTGGAATGAATGACTGCACTCTTGGAACGCTGATGGTTCTGCCAAACAGGTACTTAACTTCCGCTATCATACCTTTAATGGATACAGCGTATTTCTTTTGAAACCGTACAACAACGCAGTCCTTTCTGCTACTTAGAAAGCATTGTCACTCAAGACAACTTCGGTTTGCTGCAGAATCCTTGAACATATTTTCAGTTCGAATATAATAGCATAAAAAGAGCAGAATCGTGCTGAAGTGTCCCGCTATTGGAAACAGTGTGCTGAATATGACGAAATGCAAGGTAACAAATACACACGTCAAAAAAGTTTTACATCACCCAGGTTCCCAGAACTCCTGAAGGTACACGTTGACTGTGGATATTGCATCACATACACAGTCCCTTTGACTGTTCAGAGATGTCATTAAACCCTCCTAAAGATGTAAACAACCATGCATGAGCAGTGTCTATTAGACGGAGGGGGTCCGTCAGCCCATCGGTTCCAGTCATTCGACCACGAAGGAGACATACGGCTCGTGTTGTCTGTAGTTCAACCAAGCCTAAAAGCTCAATACCGCGTTTCGATCGCGCTCCGCATTGTTACGTTGTGCCACAAAAGAAGTGTACAGGCGTCTCGGAGTGAACCAAAGCGATGTTGTTCGGAAATGGAGAAGATATAGGGAGACAGCAACTGTCGGTGACATGCCTCGCTCAGGACGCCCAAGGGCTACTACTGCAGTGGATGACCACTAGCTACGGATTATGGCTCGAAGGAACCCTGACAGCAACGTCACCATGTTCAATACCGCTTTTCGTGCACTCAATCTGTGCGCAATTGGCTGCATGATGCGCCACTTCACTTCCGACGTCCATGGTGAGGTCCCTCTTTGCAACCACGACACCATGCAGCGTGGTACAGATGGGCCCAACAACACGCCGAATGGACCGCTCAGGATTGGCATCACGTTCTCTTCACCGATGAGTGCATATGCCTTCAACCAGACAATCGTCGAAGACGTGTTTGGAGTCGACCCGGTCAGGCTGAACGCCTTAGACACACTGTCCAGCGAGTGCAGCAAGGTGGAGGTTTCCTGCTGTTTTGGGATGGCATTATGTGGGGCCGCTGGTGCTCATGGAAGGCGCCGTGACGGCTGTACGATACGTGAATGCCACCCTCCGACCGATAGTGCAAGCAAATCGGCGGCGATAGTGGAAGCAAATCGGCAGCTTAGTGGCGAGGCATTCGTCTTCATGGACGACAATTCATGCCCCCATCGTACACATCCTGTGAATCACTTCCATCAGGATAACGACATCGCTCTACTAGTGTGCCCAGCATGTTCTCCAAACATGAACCCTATTGAACACGCCTGGGATAGATTGAAAAGGGCTGTTTATGGACGACGTGACCCACCAACCACACTGAGTGATCTACACCAAATCGCCGTTGAGGAATCTTGACCAATAGTGCCTTGATGAACTTGTGGATAGTATGCTACGGCGAATACTGGCGTGCATCAGTGCAAGAGGACATGCTACTGGTATTAGATGTACCGGTGTGTATAGCAATCTGGACCACCACCTCTGAAGGTCTCGCTGTATGGTGGTTTTCAGGAGCAATAAAAAGGGCGGAAATTATGTTTTTGCTGATCTCTCTTCCAATTTTCTGTAGAGGTTCCGAAACTCTCGGAACCGAGGAGATGCAAAACTTTTGTTGATGTGTGTATAACAATATAATAAATAATATTAAAAAAGCAGAATCGTGCTGTTGTGTTCCGCTATTGGTAACATCGCGTTGAAGATAACGAAATGCATAGTGGCAAAACTCATTACTGTGGACAGAAGTGGATGTATCGTTATTATCCAGAACTGCGACGAAGTAGCACAGAGGGGATGCAAATCATTACATTCGTAGATTCAGAAAGCCATGACGTACCTCATGCTTTTCCGAGAGGTACAACAGTCGCAGCACCATACTACGAGTCTGAACATGTTATGAGCCACCTTATGGAAGACCACATTCCAAAGAGGAGGACAGAAATTCCTGGACAGTGGAATCTTCATCGCGATAACTGCAGACCCCACGCTGTCCAAACCGTGACAGCGTTTCTGGACAGAAAAGGCATTTCTAAGGTGCTCCAGCCACCTTAATGGCCCCAACTGGCCACTTGTGACATATTCTTATGTCCCACTGCTGTAAAGGATCTTAAGGGACGTCGTTTTAAAAAAGAGACCTTGGCAGTGAAAGCTTCAGAGGTGATTTTGGTGTGGATGACATAGAGTGGTTCTCATCACGTCTTCCGGGAGTGACAGCGGAGAGAGGATGAGTGGATCACCTTGGGTAGGGGGTGTATCGAATGTAGGAAAAGTGTTCTGGAGTAAAGGTTTAAGTAAGTGAGTGCGTCTCTTTTTCGAATATCTCCGTAATGTAGTCTGAAGTTTTTAACGCTGTACGGGGATATAGAAAGCATGCAGGTTTGCGAGGAAGGACTGGGAACTTTTCCTTAAGATATCGACAGATAATGAATTCATCATAAGGGGCAGTGTTGCGTTTAGAATTAGGTGTCTGAAGTAGTGCTATGTTTTTGAATTTTACTTCAAAGAGCTCCTCATATCCTCACGGGCGAAACAGAAAAAGCAGACTCTTGTATTTTGAGTGACGTCGTTGAAGTCCTTGTGTCACGTTGTGGTTCTGAAATATTCAGGAGCTCGCAGCCAGCGCAGCGTCCGCCGTGACAGGGACCTCGCGATGAATGGCGACTGCGAAGTGTCGGCCGCTGTATTAACGCGCTGCTCAATATTCAGCGGCGAAAATAGCGCCGGCCGTTTGCCTGCGCGGAACTCTCGGCCGCCACGGCCTTTTCTGGAGGCTCTCCAGCCACGCAAGGCGGTTAACACACCAGGTCTGTGTAACAGCCCAAGTGCTTCAGTGACGTTAAGTGAATGACGTTTAATGTATTCGCAATAGCGAATATGGACAACCAACAGTTTTAGTTTCGTCCAAAGCTACGTTGGACATCTTCGGAGGTGCTCGTGGTGAGTCTTGTCATCAGTTGTAGAATGGAATGACGACAGTGAAAATTTGTGCCGGACCGGGACTCTCGAACCCGGATTTCCCTTTAGTCGCGAGCGGTCGCCTTACCGTTAGGCTATGCGTGCACGACTCACCGCCACACTCAAACGTCCATATGTTGTCAACCATGTGTCTACAACCTGTACTCGTACATCCACTATGTATCGAGTGTTCAGAAACTAATTATGCAGTGCCATGTTGTGATGCGCTAAGTAATCACTGATATGATTGCAAATTATTAATACGTTTTCCATTGTTTAACATATTTGAACCATATTTGACCATGTATTTGTATTTGTTTGCAGGTCCGGTTTGACTGAAGACCAACGCCTTGTGTGACATCACTGTGATCCAGGTCATCATGCTGACGATTGAACAATGAGTGTTTCTTGTGGAGCATGTGTTCCGCAATGGAAACCAGTTTCCCTCAGCAATAGAAGCTGTATTTGCGGCAAAGTTCCCAGGAGTGAAGATGCCTAACTGCAATGCTGTACAGGACCTCATCACCAAGTTTCGAAAGCCCGGAAGCGTTCATAATGCTCCAAAATCAGGCAGGCCATCGACATCCGAAGAGTACGTTAGGTTAGGTTAGGATAGGTTAGGTTAGGTTGTCCACAGGTCCGTGGGTTCCTCTCACAAGATTCTCCGGACGTCACTGTCCATGCATCCAGAAAAAAACTGAGCGAGGTGGCGCAGTCGTTAGCACACTGGACTCGCATTCGGGAAGACGACGGTTCAATCCCGCGTCCGGCCATCCTGATTTAGGTTTTCCGTGATTTCCCTAAATCGCTTCAGGCAAATTCCGGGGTGGTTCCTTTGAAAGGGCATGGCCGACTTCCTTCCCCATCCTCCCCTAATCCGATGAGACCGATGACCTCGCTGTTTGGTCTCTTCCCCCAAACAACCCAACCCATGTATCCGTATAAAATGTCGCGGTCGTGCATGAACTGAGAGACACCAATCGCCTGGCGCGTGTGAATTTTTGCAAATGGTTTCTTTCTTTCCTACAGGACATTGATGAGGTGATTCTTGACACAACGTTTTTCACAGATGAGACATGGTTTCACCTCTCTTGTTACGTGACTAGCCAGAAGAGTCCTTTGTGGATTACGGAGAATCCGCATGAGTTTAAGGTGTCTCCACTGCATGATCAAAAGGTTGGTGTTTGGTGCGCCGTGACTCGATAACGCATCATTGGGCCGATCTTCTTTCAGGACACCATAAATACAGAACTGTACTGCACCTGCATTCTGAAAACCTTCCTAAGTGAACTGAATGAGGAAGAAATTGAGAATGCCTCGTTTCATCAGGATGGGGCAACTGCACATACCGCCTACAAGGCGATGAACTTTTTAAAGGACATCTTCGGTGACCGCGCCATCTCTCGAGGACTCTGGCTTCCGCGTTTACCCAGCTAGGTTCCACCAGATTACTTTCTATGAGGTATGTTGAAGGGGAACGCCTGCGACGGCAATCCGCACACCATCTGCACTGACACTTCACACTCGGAACATCACTCCCCATGCTCTGCACAACGTCTTCAAGAACATGCAGAAACGTGTGCAACTGTGTCTTCAAGTTCAGCACACACAGCAAGTTATGAACTGCATAGTTACTTATTGAACACCCATTATATATGTTCCTGTACAGGTGAGACATTTTACTTGAAAGTCGCTTGCCCGGTGTCGGCCGATAAGTACAACATTGCAGTGGAGGAATGTGAGGGAACATACAGTTCATGTCATCTTTGAGAGTGTGATGGTACTGCATTTTAAAAATTAAAAACTTGAAAAATATACAAACATAAAGGAAGCAAACAGGAAAACATTAACGCTATACTCACAAACTGTGCCTATAAACAGTTTGCATCAAATAAATGAACCACGTAAAATAAAAGCAGTACTGTATCGCCAGACATTGTGTTGAAATGTTGTGCCGGATGTGCTTATGGACGACTGTGAGCAATCGTGGTACCCATACCGCAGACAGCTTCTTCATAGCCATTTATCCGTGCAGGATATTATGTAGTCGTTCAGATGAGATGCCTACAGTCTCAGCAAGCTCACAAATTTTTATCCGACGGTCTTGCATTACCGTATCATGAATTTTGTCAATGGTTTCCTTTGTGGTGACCTCAATTTGTCGGCGGCAGCGCGCTTCGTCTTCGGTGCTTGTACGAGCATGTTTAAATTAATTAAATCAAAGTAAATGGTACGGTGTCAGCCAGTACTTCATCTAGTTACTTTCTGATTCGTGCAGCAGTCCTTCGAATGAATATGATTACTAACAGCACGAAACTTGTTTTCTCCATTTTCAACCGCAGGCGACACACTCACCAGTTCAGCCATCTGTCAACAATGAACTATCCGCTGTATACGATCCTTGGAGTAATCAAGCTTCTAACCATGAAGGCGCAACAAAAATGTTGCATTGCTTCATAGAAACTTACCAGACTTATCAAATCACTCTCGTAAACAAACGTTACGCCGGCGGGTAATGTTCTGTCTAACACGGTCTCCTGCTACTGTTACTATCTGGGCAACCAGATCGTCTTCTGATTCCACAGGGCCGACCGCGGTGGCCTGCGGTTCTAGGCACTTCAGTCCGGAACCGCGTGAGTGCTACGGTCGCAGGTTCGAATCCTGCCTCAGATGTTGAGTCCCATAGTGCTCAGAGCCATTTGAACCCTTTGATTCCACAGGGATTCCTGTAAACAAGGTTCCGGATCTCCCCTCCCCCCCCCCCCCCCACACACACACAGAAGGAAAGTGCAGCAAGGTCTAATCAGCGGAACAAGTAGGCCACGGCACAAGACCACCTCTGCTAATCTACTTTCCTGGAATCCTAGAAACTGTAGGTTAAAAAATCGATGTACAAGACGACTGAAATGTACCAGCAGCTCCGTCATGCTGGAACCACATGCGGTAACGTGCAGTGATTGGCATGTAATCCAACAACTCTGGCAATGTTCTGGCGAGGAAGTTGTAATAATGCCTGCCGTTTAATGAACTATGTAGGAGATATGGCCCAATTAAACAGTCACTAACAACAACAGCCCACACAACGACGTAGAGCCGCTCTTGATAGGCGTGAGTAAGTGTGGCATGAGGATTAAACTCACTCCAAACATGTGAACTGGGGATACTGAAGATCACCATCGCTATCTAGAAAGCACCAGTCATGTAAGTATGCTGACTCCAGGTGTATCACTCCATTGGTAAACAAATACTGTGCGGGGTCACGACGTACAATTAAAGGCACATGTGAAACAAGTATTACATCTGAAGAGTAAATTACGCCGTCTACCAGTACAACAGGAACCTTAACCAACTACGATTCCATCAGGAACTGTTGTGCACAGCGACTCGAAATCAATTTACTTTACATAGTACAGTAAGTAAACACCATGTTATCTAATACTTATGGCAGCTATCCACTCTGGTCAACACACCATTTCCATACAACTGAACATATTCGCGGCAGATCATGCCACCATGTGTTCTGTTCTTACAGGTTTATAGGCAGCAGGACACTGAGGCAAGTACAACAGCCTTAGTTTACGTCATGTAGTACAACTAACGTCCTCTATGTTACGAACTGACTAGCAGTTTTGTTTCAGTACAGCAGTTTGGCTAATGGCTCTGAGCACTATGGGACAACTGCTGAGGTCATCAGTCCCCTAGAACTTAGAACTACTTAAACCTAACTAACCTAAGGACATCACACACATCCATGCCCGAGGCACGATTCGAACCTGCGACCGTAGCGGTCGCGCGGCTCCAGACTGCAGCGCCTAGAACCGCTTGGCCACTACGGCCGCCTACAGCAGTTTAAAAGGCTTATTTATTTAATATCTGAGATCAAAAAGCATATTTGCATATCGCTTTGATATATTCAAGAAATTCCGAATTACAACGTACTTTCTCATAGCTTAGTGGTGAATCGATCCAACAAAACCACGCAAAGAATCATTAATGGGTTCACACAACTATCTTATACAACAGGAACCGTTACAGCAACAAATCAGTCATTACAACTGAAGAATGAATAATATATAATGCCCATAGGAAATTATGACGTTAGAGGAAAATGTTGGTTTCGGTATTCCGCGCAACCTTCCACAGTGTGTTGGTTTATACTCGTACAATTTTCATCCTGCATACGTCGCATGTTTTGCGTGTTTCATTCCAGCGAGATATCGCTAGGCTCGTGACTTTGTCGATGTATGGAATGCACTGTACGAGGCACAGAGAGGGCTTTGTCGTTGAGGAGTTCCCTGGAAGTTGCCTCCTCTGCTCTTCCCGGACTGCAGGCTCTCCTCTGGCCGGAGGAACCGGTTTCTTCGGCCTGTCGGAATTCTGCCGCGGAACGCTAATCGGCCCGCTTTTTCTCCGGCCAGTGCGGGCTCCTCCGTGCCCACCTCCTCCACGCATCCCCGGAACGCTGTTTACGGCGGCCGGCAGCTACCTCGGTGCGCCGTCGTTAAGATGACTTACGGGGGCAAAAACTGACGCATTACGCTCATGACGCTCGTTCTACACCAGAAACGACTACTGCTGATGAAGATTGATGAAAGCGACGCTTAACGTAGAACACATGCCGAAAATAGTCGCTCCCGCGCGCTGGGACTGAGCGAGCGAGGTGGTGGAGTTCTACATTGCACCCGTATTCGGAAGGGCGGCGGTTCGAACCCCGTCAAACAATCCCGGTTCAGCTTCTCCGCATTTGACCCTAAACAGCTTAAGGCGAATGCTGGGATGGTTTCTTCGAAATGGAGTTGTCCGGTTTCCTCCCCATCGATGAATTCAAGCTTGGGCCCCGTCTAAAATAACGCCTTCATTTTTATTTTACTGGTTTCGGGGAAAGCACATTTCACCAGATCTGTAATCAGTACATCGTCGACGAGACATTGAATCCCAAGCTCCCTCCTGCTTCCTCTGTGCTGGAAGTATTTCGGTGACGTATGTAGACGAATGTCACATGTGTAACGGCAGATTGTCCTGAGTGTGTTATGAGTGATTGTGGAATGTGCTGGAAAATTATAGCGAAATGCAAGAAGACATGCAAAGGATCGACGCTTAGCGCAGGGATTAGCAGTTGGGCCTCAAAACTAAGCACCATAGTGCGCATAAATACAAAGAAA
This sequence comes from Schistocerca americana, assembly GCF_021461395.2. NCBI lineage: Eukaryota > Metazoa > Arthropoda > Insecta > Orthoptera > Acrididae > Schistocerca > Schistocerca americana. The sequence continues at coordinate 263,034,231 of NC_060120.1, forward strand.
GTCCTGTTACTGTATGATTACACGAGTGCTGACAGTCACTGGAAACTGTTCCATTCGCTAAGTATCTGGGTATACACGCACGCAGCGATTTTAAGTGGAACGCCCATACTAAACTTATCTTAGGAAAGCCAGATGCTAGATGAGATTCACTAGAGTAACCCTTAGGGAATGTCTCTCATCCACGAAGAGAGGAAGTGCCACTTACCTTGTAAGACAGATACTTGAGAATTGCTTCCGATTCTGCTAATAGGATTGATAGAAGCAATAGAGAAGATAGAAAGACGTGCAGCGCGTTTCTCCACGGGTTCGTTTAGTGACTGTGAATGCGTCACGAAGATGTTGAACCACCTCCAGTGGCAGATGCTACAGGACAGGCATTTTGCAACAAGTTGTGGTTTAGTGCTAATATTCCCAGAACGTACGTTCCTAGACAAACAAACCAACATGTTCCTTCCTCCAACAAATATCACGGAAACAGAAGAAGTTAAAAATAGAGATATTGGAGTTCACACTGAGGCTTAGCAACGACAGTTCATCCCGCGCACCTTTCGCGGCTAGAACAGGAAGACGGAAGAAGGGAGGGGGGGGGGAGGTGGGAGAGTGACAGTACTACACAGAGTGTCCTGATGTCCAGGCAGATATGTCCTATCCCTTATTCACAACGCGTCAGTGTTTACCGCAAGGCTCTGCAGTTCGTCAGGCGTCTTGGACTGAGCAAGATCCAGATCGTATCTGACTCGGGAGGCGTACTTTCAACAAGCCAGCAATACTGACAGACAAGAACATTATTCTCATAAACTTAATGGAGAGGGTGATTAATCTACAGCGGTAAGGAACTTCGGCAATCTTCACTGGATAACACAGCAGCAAAGCGCCAGAAAAATGGATACATGGACCACACATCGCAAAGGGCGCAACGCACGAGAGGCACTCAACCCGGATCTCAACGTGTCCGACCACACGGCAGAATAAAAAGTGAGAGAATACAACGCTTCGAAAGAGAAGTTGGAGGAAACACAGCCGCGCATACTACTTAATCCAAAACAATCCCCTCCCCCCCCCCCCCCCCCCCTCCACTGATCTATACAAGCGATCGTGCGCGCGTACACACAAACACACAACACACACACACTCACACAAGGTTGTGTATCACCAGTTGTATCATGAAGATGCGCCTTCGCCAAATAACTTCCCCATCAGCTTCGAACGATAGACGCTGGAGATTCCCCACCTTGTCCACACGACTCTAAATCGGCAGGTGATTTCTTGTAAACCTTATCGCGTGCAACAAGTAATTTTGGGAAAGAGAGTAGTTGTAACTTGGGGTTGAGTCTGTGTAACCCTTTATTGGGCACACAAATACTATGAAGAAAAAATATTAAGTTATTTAAATTAGATGTATATGGCCTAGTGGGCAGTTTTACATGACTTTCTTTCAAAATACAATGTGACAACTGTGACCAAAAATGCCCATAAAAGGCATACGTGTGCTACAATATACAGAGTTTTTTTCCACCACATACAAATTCTAGGGTGGATCGATGAGAGGATACGAAACAAAAAAGGTTTTTGCACTTATGTCCGGAAATACATGATTTCCACGCTACAGACCATTTATTCAGTCATATATTGTTACAAAGACTGCGGTCTAATATGCGCTGTACGATGCAGCCACAGTTACAGTATACGATGAAAATGGTTTCCATGTGCCTCAACGCATGTGTGTACGCGCTGTACAGTGTTCTGTCTCACACGTTCACATCGGCCAGGCTGCATCCTAACATTGTCAAAGGCAGCACGAATACTCTGCTCCAGTGTCTCCACATCTGGAATGGGCTCTGCGTACACGATACTTTTGAAACAGCCCCAAACCAGAAACCGCACGGGTCGAGATACGGTAAACGAACAGGCCATGCAACTGGACTCCGTCGTCCGATCCATCGATCAGGAAAAACTATTGAGATGCGTCCCGACGGGCAGGCAGAGTCACCCGCAAGAAACGCCGAAAGTTCCGGCCTGTTAGACGACGTGGAAGAAAGACTGGTCCCAAAATAGGTCGCCAATTATTCCGGCCCACACGTTCCGCTGCACCGATGCTGCTGATTTGCTGTCACCATACCACCCTCTAGGAGGAAACCATGCCTACTGTAAGTGTGGCTGCATGGTACAGCGCATTTTAGGCTGCAGTCTCTGCAACGAAGTATGATCGAATAAATGGAAACCATGCTTTTCCGAACGTAAGTTCATTAGACCCTTTTTGTTCTTCATCCCCTCATCGATCAATCCCTAGAGTTTGAACACGGTGAAAAACTCACCCTGTGGACACTACAATGTTACTCCTGTGGTTGGAAACTGGTTGCATTTGGCACTATTGCACGATAAATGTGTTACCCCAATTCCTTTCTGGTACGAACCACAGAACAATTCCACATTTTACAGTCGAATATCCAGAGGTCAACGCCTGCATCTTCCCTTTGGTCCATCGCCCCTCTTTCAGTGGCACAGGAGCTGCTGTTTTCTTATTCTTCTGGGCTGGTCCTCCATCCAGCGGTGGCCTGCCAGGCTTCTCTCCCCAGCAAACTTCACCTCACTTGCAGTGTCCCAGGTAACACATTCTCTAACAATTCACGCTAATGACAGCGAATTCTTACATGCGACATTGCGAGTGGGCTGACGTATTCTGGGAAGAGAAAGCCTGGTACGCCTACACTGAATGGACGACCAACCTAAAAGAATAAGAAAATAGCAGCTCCTGTGCCACTGAAGGAGATAAAATATGGGAGTGTAGCACGGTGTGTACTACAGACACACACTATTCTGAAACTTTACATCTCAGAGATCAGAATGTCGCTCGATCCGACAGCTTAAACGTTGCTTACAAGCATCATTGCCCATCGAAGGACGAAATTTGAAACATGATGCAGAAAGCCTGCTATCTTGACGTTTGCTTGAGAACAATATTGCCCAATGAAGGGTTAATATAGAGAGATATTAGTGGTAACTTGGATTTTAGTTTGCTTAATATCACTGCCATCCTGCAGCAGCTTACAGAATTATCATGGGCTGATAAGAAAACGTAACATAAACTTACACTGAATAACTATTTCCAGGGACAGCCTGTGAAGCATATTTACACACTGCTCAATCCATGCGTTCTGTAACCGATCAAATGCCTGGAAAATTAGGTAGCAATTTTGTTTCAGAACTAATTAGAGTATTTACGTTATTGTTCACAATTTTCTCTTCAATAATCTAAAAGTGGATAGCGTCGGAAACTCCATGAGGCTCTCTCCAGACGATTCTGTCGTTTACAGGAAGTTGCAACGCTAGAAAAGTAAAATGAAAAACAACAAGACCTGCAGAAGATCGATGATAGGCGCATCGACTGAAAGTTCACCCTGAACGTCAATAAATGTAAGATATCGCGCATAAACAGGCGATTCTGCTACGTTATGCTATTGGCGATGAAACGCAGCAAACATTAACAGCTGTAAGATACCCAGAAGTAAGCATCCGAACCGACATGATTTGCAATGACTATATGTACACCTATGTCACTAGTCTGCAATTCACACATTAGTGCCTCGCATATCTTCAGATTATTTCTCTACTGTTCTACTATCGAATAGAGAGCGGGAAAAACGAACACTTAAATCTTTCCGTGCGAGCTCTGATTTTATTACAATGGTCGTTCCACCCTATGCAGGTGGGCGTCAATGAAATATTTTCGCATTCGAAGGAGAAAGTTATTGAAACTATGTGAAAAGTGTCGCCGCAACGAAAAACGCCTTTGTTTTACTGAGTGCTACTCTAGCTCGAGTACCACGTCCATGACAGGTAAGCATAATTAACATTTAAAATAACAGCGTATCTAATCCTAATTTATTATTTAAGTTTCACAGATTCATGAAAAGAGCCATAAAGAAATTTTAACGATTGGCCTTTCAAATTCGTAATTTAACTCCAATTGGCTTTGAGGTGTGTACACACCGTACGTCCGCTCTCATTATCGATTATTCTATTAAATTTTTTTAAGATAGCTTCAATTTCGATAAGTTATAACATAGCAGATATACTGGAAAGTGTTCCTAGGAACAGGTTCAAGACATAACTTAGTTCGCGATGATACAAAACGAGCTGCCCTTCTTTGAATTTTTCTATGTTCTGTTGTAGCAAAAGGAGATGCCATGGTGAGATTTATTGGAAAAATATGAAGGAAATGTAGCAGATGCGCGAAATACGTCGCTTACGAAACTGCTGTAGGACTGATTCTTGAGCGTCTGGTCCGCTGAAGAGGTTAGATTGATCTAAGAGCGCGAGAAGACCCGACTACGACCGGCAACGTTTCGTCACGAGATCGTTTAGTACGCGCGAGAGTGTTACGGGGAGACTCAACAAACTCCAATGACATGTGCTACAACAGAGGCGGTGTGTACTGAGCAGAAAGGCTTAGGGTTGAAATTCCAAGAGTGTCTCTCTCAAGAAGTTTGCCACGTACTTCTTGCGAACTGAACACAACGAGAAAATCTGAGAAAGTGGGACTCGTATGGAGCTTTATCGGCAGTCGTTCTCGCCACATACCATTCGTGAATGGAACAGGAACGGGGAAGACACTGTTTCGACAAGTACCCTCCGCCACACATTGTCAAGTGGCTTGCGGGGCTGGCTGCATACTATGGACGCCAAACGTCTATAAATAGAAACAGAAAAGATGAAAAAACACCGACGTTGGCAAGGCGTGGTTCCGGATCTACTTTGGGGGAAAAGGAAAGGAAAAATATAGAACCAATAGCTAGCCAGCATCCAGAGAGGCAGATGTAGATCAGGAAGAAAAAGGCGGGCAGAAATGAACATATAATCAGGGAAGTGGACACAACACATCATTGCAGGGAGAGAACTGTGTGTGAATTTCTAAAAGAGACCAAACTGCTGAGGTTATCGGTCCCTAGACTACTTAAATTAACTTATGCTAACAACACACACACACACACGCACACACACACACACACACACACACACACACACACACACACACACACACATGCGCGAGGGAGGACCTGAACCTCCGGCGGGAGGGGCCACGCAGTCCGTGACATGGCGCCTCTAAACGCACGGCCACTCCGCGCGGCGAAGAGAGGTCTTCACACCTCGAACAGGACAAGGCGGGAGAGGTCATGCCGGCGGATTATTTAGTGTTGTTTAGAGCAAACGACCCGTGTCATTTACTGCCGAACTCTGATACACTACTGGCCATTAAAATTGCTACACCAACAAGAAATGCAGATGATAAACGGGTACTCATTGGACAAATATGTTATACTAGAACTGACATGTGATTACATTTTCACGCAATTTGGGTGCATAGATCCTGAGAAATCAGTACCCAGAACAACCATCTCTATCCGTAATAACGGCCTTGATACGCCTGGTCGTTGAGTCAAACAGAGCTTGGATGGCGTGTACAGGTACAGCGGCCCCTGCAGCTTCAACGCGATACCACAGTTCATCAAGAGTAGTGACTGGCGTATTGTGACGAGCCAGTTGCTCGGACACCATTGACCAGACGTTTTCAATTGATGAGAGGTCTGGAGAATGTGCTGGCCAGGGCAGCAGTCGAACATTTTCTGTATCCAGAATGGCCCGTATAGGACCCGCAACATGTGGTCGTGCATTATCCTGCTGAAATTTAGGGTTTCGCAGGGATTGAATGAAGGGTAGAGACATCGGTCGTAACACATCTGAAATGTAACGTCCACTGTTCAAAGTGCCGTCAATGCGAACAAGAGGTGACGGAGACGTGTAACTAGAAGGATGCTGTAAACACAACCTGGATTCATCGGAAAAAATGACGTTTTGCCATTCGTGCACCCAGGTTCGTCATTGAGTACACCATCGCAGGTGCTCCTGTCTGTGATTCAGCGTCACGGGTAACCGCAGCCATGGTCTCCGAGCTGATAGTCCATGCTGATGCAAACATCGTCGAACTGTTCGTGCAGATGGTAGTTGTCTTACAAACGTCCCCACCTGTTGACTCAGGGATCGAGACGTGGCTGCACGATCCGTTACAGCCATGCGGATAAGATGCCTGTCATCTCGACTGCTAGTGATACGAGGCCGTTGGGATCCAGCACGGCGTTCCGTATTACCCTCCTGAACCCACCGATTCCATATTCTGCTAACAGTCATTTGATCTCGACCAACGCGAGCAGGAATGTCGCGATACGATAAACCGCAATCGCGACAGGCTACAATCCGACCTTTATCAAAGTCAGAAACGTGATGGTACGCATTTCTCCTCCTTACACGAGGCATCACAACAACGTTTCACCAGGCAACGCCGGTCAACTGCTGTTTGTGTATGAGAAATCGGTTGGAAACTTTCCTCACGTCAGCACGTTGTAGGTGTCGCCACCGGCGCCAACCTTGTGTGAATGCTGTGAAAAGCTAATCATTTGCATATCACAGCATCTTGTTCCTGTCGTTTAAATTTCTCGTCTGTAGCACGTCATCTTTGTGGTGTAGCAATTTTAATGGCCAGTAGTGTACTACTGAACAACCATTCGACCAGCGGCTCTATAAGGAGCAAAATGCTTCACCATGAATGGGAAATGTTTCTGACCTAGATGTCACATGACAAGAAAAGGAATACCATATCGAGAAGGTGACAGTCGCCAGGCAGGAGAGAAGACTTACTTCCTGTGGGCACACAACACGAATGACGCAGAGGAGATTTTTAGTTCCAGAATGACTTTCGATCTGCAGCGGAGTGTGCAATGAACTGAAATTGCAATTTCCTAGCCTGCAGTTTTACTTTGCCAGGAAGTATCAAATTTTTATTTGTTTTCTGGATGAAAAATTAAGAGGCCTTGATTCACTGACATTGAAGGGGATCTTCAAGTGGTGGGGATCACAAATGAAGAGTGACCTGTTCAAGAAGAGACCCAGAAGACAGCAAGGCCTTGAAGCATATCCAAAGCTGGGAACTGGCAAAACTTGAACTGGCGTAACACAGGCGACACACACACACACACACACACACACACACACACACACACACACGCAACCGAAAGCAAGAGAACTGGGTACACATACAGCTCAAGGAAAGTCAACATTAAAATAACTTTGTCCACAGGTGGCCGAAACGAAAGAATGGAAATTAGACGAGCCGGTGTATCGGACACCGCTTCCAGCGACGCAGCACAGAGGAGGAACGAACAGCGGCCGTTTCCGCTGCCCCCCGGAATACGCGTTCCACCAGCCGACTGGAATGGAGTCGTTGACAGCGGAGCAATAGCGCCGCGCTAGACGCGAGTAGCGGCGGGCTCATTAGCGTGGTCGCGGCAGACAATAGCTGGACAGCGACGCTCTGTCAAAGGGCTCTGCTCTCTCTCCCTAGAGAGGCCGGCAGCGACACGGGGTTGTTCACGGAGGCGTGTGTTGGCGGAAACTGGTCTCTACTTTTACTGGTCTGATGTCGCCAGTCATTACCAGTTACTCGTTAACTGCCTATTTAAGCCGGACTCTAATTACAGCTTGTAGCGCATCCACAAGTGTCTCCGTTTTGAAACTGGACTCTTTTATTTATTCTAGGGCAACTGATCTCTAAACCAACGTCTACGATTTTTTTAAAATCAAACTCAAAGTTCGAGTTCGCACCATATCGTTAAATTCAAAGTTATTTCATTGTGGTTAAGTATAAGATCCCACAAATTTAATGTAGGATCGACTGGTGTTATCCATTCTTGATTTCAGGTAACTTCCGAGAGACCACACTGCACACGGCCTGCGTACTTCAGATCGCAAGCCCTTATCAACCCATAATTACGGCCGCCATTTTGTTTTTTGTATTGAAAATATAAAATAAAGTTCAAAGTATTATCAATCATAATCCCCAAACAGGTCCTTTCTCTGTCATTTCACTGTCTCAAAACAATTTCCAAACTTTGCCTATTTTTTGCTCATCTGAATGAGAACCTGGCCTTAATGCAGGTCTCACAGCATAAAAACGAGAACATGTTTTTAAAGTGTCTGGTAGAAATAAAACAAACCTGTGTGACATACATTGAATAATGGTCCCATACAATGGTCACCAGAAAGAGTCGCAAGTACGAATACTATTACCTCAAACAATACTGTCGAATTTACTAACGTCTGTAAACGATCGTACAGTAGAATAAACGATCCACACAGTCAAATGGCGGAACTTTCGTTTAATAAGTATTACATGACAGTAGCTCCAAACCATGGTAAAATTATCAACGTCCACGAGTTTTGATGTAAGCATTAATCTGCTTGGCGACAAATGTACAGCCTCTGGCAGAAACTACCTACCACATTCAACGGCTGCTAGCTCGCACGCACCCGCAGTGAGGATAAAGCTGATAAGGGTGGAGTGTAGCAGGAAGGACGTAATTTTATTTTCAGTGGAGCACTGGACAGCGTCGCTTCTCGCTTTCGCGAGTGAAGTGTGTTTCAAATGCGGCGAGAGTGTTGTAGCCACGCAGCGGAAATTTCGATAGCAAATCAACGTTGGGACACGTGGAACAGTACCAGAACGCCACACGATTCAGAGATGGGTTGGTAAGTTTCGTGCTGTCCCAACTGCCACGGAATAACAAGCCGCCGGAAAAACAGTGCGGACGCCAGAAAACATTGCGAACAAACGGAATGCTGTCGACACGGGTTCTAGGCGTTCATTAAACAAACATGCTGCTAGTTTACACTTATCAGACACAAGTGTGCGTCGCATTCTGTGCAGCGATTTAATTTGTCATCGGCACAAAATGTAGGTGGCTCATAAGTTATCCGAGCGCGACCATGCTTCCCGAGAAACAAATCACTACGGACCAAATAGGCCTATTGGACGACAATATCGACATTCTTCCCAACGTGATTGTGTCGAATAAGGGAATGTTTTAACTGACAGGCCATGTGTACAAGCAAAACTACTGGGAATACAACACGAACTCCACAAAAAACCACTCCATACTGAAATGGTCATGGTTTGGTGCTATGTTTCGATTATCAGTATTATTGGACCTCACTTTTTCCACGATCAAAGAAACGCAGCTACCGTCAATTAGTAATGTTGGAAAGACATTTGAGTACTTTCCTGATTCCTGAATTACGCAGACAGGACGCTCATCTGACGTCCATTAATTTCCAGCACGAGACACGATGGCAACGTTACTTAATGTACACGAAATGCACTCGCAGTTGCGAGTATGGATAACCATCAGCTGAATAGCGGAATGACGCCATGCATGCATATCCGAAGGAATATTCCAACGTTGTTCTAAACAATACAGCCACTGCAATATCGTACGTTACGTAGCGTGGTTGTGGCAGAATGATCTGACGTTTCGGGGATCATACGATGGCCAGCCAGACCCTACCGATGAGTGTTTGCGGTCCATTTCAGTTGCGGCATCTCAAGAGTGGAGTGTTTGCATCACATTTCCCTAACTTACAGACTCTGAGGCGACGCATCTGCGAAGAGGTCTAGCCAGTGCCCCGTGAAATGCTGGTCCAAGTAACGGACAGTTTCGTTCGCCGACTCTGTCAGTGCATCACAAGGGACAGCTGTTGTCTAACAGATGCGATTAAAATAACTTTTTTTAACTTATTTTAACGTTTCATAAAATGGCATTATATTTCTTCTCAATAATCACTCTCGTGCTTTACTGCAGCACCAACAATAAAATGGTAGATTAACTCTGTTGGACATCGTATAAAATCGAAACAGGTAACGGTCTTTTCCTAATAAACCAAAACCAAATCAAAATCAAGTGGCAGCTGCATGTCTCTGTACACTATCAACGTTCTGTGTGACGTAACAGTCACTCTTCTCCAAAAAAAAATCATGATTTTACGAAAGAGAAATAGTCTTAATTAGTTATTATGATAGGCTTGTTTCTTTTTAATTTGGTGCTCTTGGTAGAAGGTGTATTTGCCTTTATTTCACGCCTATCCCATAGAGCCACAGGTCGATTTTTGGCAATCTATTTCTCCATTTCGCTAGCCGATGCGGATGATATTATTCCGCTTTCCCCCTGTGCGGTATAAATCCTCTATGTGGTACCTCTTGAAACATCAAATATCTTTGCTACCTTGATTACGGGGTCACTTTCTCACGTTCGGATTAACTGACACATACAATATATAGAGTGCATGGCACAGGAGCCGTTGTGGTCAAATGCAACAGCACAACCTGCAGTCCATTCCAATGGCAACCATAACACACATCTGTCGATCTTTCCCGCAGCGTTACAAACGCTGTACTGGTGCCGGCTAAGGACATTTTGACCATCTTCTACAGCAAAACATCAGTAATGATGTGACCATCGCAGCGTGAAATGTTAGATCCGTTAATCGCGCAAGTAGGTTAGAAAATCTAAAAAACTTATAAAGGGAAATGGATAGGTTGAAGTTAGATATAGGGGGAATTAATGAAGTTCGGGGGTAGGAGGAACAGGACTTGTGGATACAGGGTCAAATAGCGGTAATGAAGAAGTAGGTTTAATAATGAACAAGTGAACGCATTATTGTAGTCAGGATAAACACAAAACCAAAACCCACCACTGTAGTACAAGTTTACATGCCAATAGGTCCGCAGATGATAAAGGGATTGGAGGAGGAGGAGGAGGAGGAGGAGGAGGAGGAGATTAGTCTTAACGTCCCATCGACAATGAGGTCATTAGAGACAGAGCACAAGCTCGGATTAGGGAAGGATGGGGAAGGAAACCGGCCGTGCCCTTTCAAAGGAACCATCCCGGCATTTGCCTGAAACGATTTAGGGAAATTACGGAAAACCTAAATCAGGATGGCAGGAGTCGGGTTTGAACCGTCGTCCTCCCGAATGCGAGTCCAGTGTGCTAACCACTGCGCCACATCGCTCGGTAAGAGACTGAAGAAATGTGGATGAGATGAAAAAAAATCAAATAGTTTATGAAGACAAAAATTTAATTGTGATTGGGGGCTGCTATTCGACAGTAGGAAACGGAAGAGAAGAAAAAATAGAGGTGAATATTGACTGGGGGAAATGAATGAAAGGGAAAGCCGCCTGGTAGAAATTTGCACAGAGCATAGTTAGAATCACAGCTAACATGGTTTAAGAATCATGAAAGAAAGTTGTATACGTAAAGAGACCTGCAGCCACCAGATGGTTCCAGATTGATAATATAATGGTAAGACACAGAGTTTGGAAACAGTTTTTAAATTATAAGACACTTCCAGCGGCAGAGGTGAAGTCTGATCACAATTTATTGGTTACGAACTATAGATTAAAACTAAAGAAATTGCAAGAAGGTAGGGAATTCAGGAGATGGGACCTGGATAGGCTGAAAGAACCAGAGGCTGTCGAAAGTGTAGACGGAGAATTAGGCAACCACTGAGTACAACAGGGGAAAGGAATACAGTACAAGACGAATGGGTAGCTGTTAGGGATGGAATTGTAAAGGCAGCAGACGATCAAATAAGGTAAAACACATGAGATACTGAATTGATGAAAGGATAAAATATAAAAATGCAGCTAATGGAGCAGGCGAAAAGCAATACAAACGTCTAAAAAATGAGACTTGTAGGAACTGCAAAATGGCTAAGCACGAATGGCTAGAAGACAAACGTAAGGATTTAGAAGCATATTTCACTAGAGGACAGTTAGATATCGCCTTTAGGAAAATTAAAGAGGGCTGTGGGGGAAAAGAGAAGCAGCTGTATGAATATCTAGAACTCAGACGATAAACCAGTCCTACGTAAAGAAGGGAAAGCTGAAAGGTGGAAGGGGTATACAGAGGGTGCATACAAGGGAAATGAACTTGAAAACAATATTATAAAAGGGCAAGTTGAGTTAGATGAGATATGATACGGCGAAAAGAATATGACAAATCTCTGAAAAAGCTAAGTTGAAACAAGGCCCCAAACTACTGACAGCCTTGATAGAGCAAGCCATAACAAAAACTCTTCTGTCTGGTGTGCAAGATGTATGAGACAGTCGAAATACCTTCAGACTTCACGAAAAATGTAATAATTCTAATTCCACAGGAAGCAGTTGCTGGCCAGTGGTAAAATTACCGAACTATCAGTTTGTTAAATCATGTTTGCAAAATAGTAACAGGAATTCTTGACAGAAGAATCGACTAACTGGTAGAAGCTGATATCAGGGAAGATCAATTTGGATTCCGGAGAAATGTAGGAAGACGCGAAGCAATATTGACGCTATGACTTATTTTAGAAGATGGGTTAAGGAAACACAAACCTATGTTCACAGCATTTGTAGGCTTTTGACAGTGTTGTCTCGAATGCTCTCTTTGAAATCCTGAAAGTAGCAGGGGTAAAATACAAGAAGCGAAAGGCTGTTTACAACTTGCACAGTAACCAGACGGCAGTAACAAGAGTCGAGGGGCGTGAAAGGGAAGCAGTGGTTGATAAGTGATTGAGACAAAATTGAAGCGTATCCCTAATGTTATTCAGTCTGTACAATGAGCAAGCAGTAAAGGAAACCAAAGAAAAATTTGGAGTAGGAATTAAAGTTTAGGGAGAAGAAATAAAAGTTTGAGATTTGCCGATGACATTGTCATTCTGTCAGAGACAGCAAAGGATTTGGAAGAGCAATTGAACGGAATGGGCAGTGTCTTGAAAGTAGGGAAAAAGGTGAATACGAAAAAAAGCAAAACGAGGGTAATTGATGCCTTCCTTACTCGGGTACCGCGCATGCTGTACAAGAAGAATTTGTCAGTATATTAACAATAAGAAAATGTTAAAGAAATAGGTTACGGCATATAGTGTCAAAATAATTTCAGAAGTAAACATTACCATCCTTTCCGAGCACGTGCAGTTCTTTCGGATTATGCTGAAAACAAGCGCACTCACGCAGTGACAGCAGAACAGGTAAAAAATTTTTTTGTTTATTTATAGACACAATCACGTGTTTATGACACAGTCATAACCGGTTTCGGCCATACAATGACCATCTTGAGATGCTAAAGGCGGCATACACTGACCACAGGTTCATGCGTTGTCAAAATGTCGTTTTTTCCAAAAGCAGAACAGGTGGCTGGATGGAGCGGAATGATGCTCAGCTGACCTCCATGGCGACTCGATGTGAGCGGTCGCGTATGTACCGTATATGCTGCTCTGCTTCTCCCCACTGTTTTCGGCACCAGCAGGACTGGGTGAGTTTCTTCTGAGACGGTACAAGTTGGCCAAAATCCACATGTCATCTCTAAAAATTGCGACGAGACCAGCTATTCAAGCTTCTCCTAACAAATGCTTCCCCTAGCAGCAGATACTAAATAACAGAAAACGGCATGCATATCCTCTGGCACTGTTCCCACACAGACAAAACAATACGTGACCAACAGGAAAACACTACCGCAAAAGCAGCAACAAGGAACAATCTACACACACACACACACACACACACAAACACACACACACACACACACTCAACGCGATGAAGATACTAAAGTCTACACTTTTGTTTCTACTGTGAAATGTTCAAATGTGTGTGAATTCGTAAGGGACCAAACTGCTTAGGTTATCAGTCCCTAGACTTACACACTACTTAAACTAACTTATGCTTTGAACAACAAACACCCCCATGCCCGAGGGAGGACTCGAACCTCCGGCGGGAAGGCCTCTACCGAGAACCAATGTCTTCTAGAAGAGGAGGGCAAGGAAATTGTGTTTAGCGTTCTGTGAACGATGGGGCTGACGGAGGACATGCTTGGATTAGATAGGGGTGGGAAGGAAGACCGGCAGCGTCCATTTCAAACAAACATCCAGCCACGTGCCTTAACCGATTTACGGTACCATGGCACACCTAAATCTGGATGGCAGCATTCGAGTCTGAACCGACGACCTCACGAATCGGAGTCCAGTGAGCAGACCACTCGTCGAACCTCACTCTGTACTATGCCTGAGGAAACTGGAAAGTCACCTGCTAACAGTCACATCTCTGGATTTTTATTCCGTAACAATTTTTCTTTGTGGAGACTACCTAAGACATTGCGTGAGACCACTCACACCTTAAGCACAGTTGACTCGTTAACAAAGAGGAACATTACACAAAGTCGGATGCAGGTAATATCGTATCCATGTAATTATTTCAAAACATCGATCCGATAACCTAGCTATCACAACTGGGAACGCGAGTGACACGAACCTCTGCGGAACCGAGGCAGCGACTTGGCAGTGTCGGAAGCGGACGGTTCCCCGAGACTGTGTTTCGAGCGGACCGTGTGAAACTTAGCTAACGTCAGCTGCCCTCCATAAGCCAAAGGAGGCTGGGACTCCAATGATACCCTGCACATGCAAATCGCCAAAAAGATCTACATTCCGGAGATTGCAATACGGGCCAAACCATACAACACTGCCATGTACAAAGCATAAGGAAGCACAAGACACACTGTTCAAGAACCTCATTACAAGGAGGGGGGAGGGGGCGGGAGTTCCTCTTCTGCGAGTATTCCTTATTTACAATGGCAGGTATGATACAAATACTGGACAGAAGCTGCGGTACAGATTCCTAATTGTACAAGTTTAAATGGTTTCAGAAACTTTTTGGTGAGATGCGGCTGATGAACTTCCTTGTATCACAATTTCATTATATGACTCAACTTTACCATCCAACTTGTTTTAGGTTTCACCAGAAGGGTCCTTATTCACACTTTAAATTCCAAAAAATGGTTCAAATGGCTCTGAGCGCTATGGGACTTAACTGCTGTGGTCATCAGTCCCCTAGAACTTAGAACTACTTAAACCTAACTAACCTAAGGGCATCACACACATCCATGCCCGAGGCAGGATTCGAACCTGCGATCGTAGCGGTCGCGCGGTTCCAGACTGCAGCGCCCAGAACCGCTCGGCCATTTAAATTCCATTCTCCTAAAAAAAAAACTTCATGGTTCTTTCAGTGTATTCGCATTTAGTAACCACAGTAACTGAATTATGTTTACCTGCCTTGGTGATAATAGCATTATTTTCACCTAATTTCGTGTTAATGCTTTTCACTACGTTTTAGACACTTTTTGCGCAACAAGTCTAATAAGAGTCCCTACTAATCATTTCAACGAGTGAAACAGCAATTTTATTCTGATCACCTTTTGGAACTGATCGTATCCACTGCAAAATTTATGTGAGATAGAGTATTTTAACAGCCTTCCTTTTAGTTTACATCTTGTTCTGCTTGTTTCATAACATCAAACTATGCGATTATTCGTCCCACTCATGGGTTTGGTATGTATAATTGCGGACATTAATGGCATTCCTTCAATGTAGCGTACCACAGTCGTTCACTGCACTTGGTTGATTTAGAAGTCGTCATTTACAAGTGAAGCAAAAATAAATATTTATCTAAAATTTTAGGGTGCAAACTGTTATTACTCGTTGGATTTCTTCAATTTTTAATTGGACTACCGTCTTGCAAACTTGCTAATGTCTGTTGGTGGTTTTATGAATGGTACATCAGAGGGAGTCATTTTTCTTATTGTTATATTTTTATATTATTTATATTATTGAACTTTTTAATTTTTAATAGGTTTTTACTCTTCTTTTGTGTAAAATCTTGCCCCCTCCTTTTTTTTATAAAATTCATCCTGTGTAATGTGTTATTTGAATAAAGAGGGCGCTGTGGTGCCCACGTCATGCGCCGAGCTTTGCTGCATGTGATTGTAAGCAGTGACCTTAGTTCAGTTCTGTTCGTTAGCTGATACGTTCTCCTGTATTGACGAAATGGTGAAGTCGTAATGTGTACTTTTGCTATATGAGTCTTCATGACTTTAATATTTTGTACATGCTATACGTCATAATTGTAACCCACTCGATGTGACTTATGCCTACGATTTATAATACGGTCTTCATGTCTGATTATATGTCTTACACTTTTTTAGCTGCAATAAATGATTTCAAACCTCTTACGGCCGACGCTACCGATTTTCTTGTTTACAAATTTACGATTTATCGATTATTATTATTATTATTATTATTATTTTCTTCACGTGACAGAGGTGAAGGTTACGTTAAAGACAGACCGAAATGTTTCGTGACCCGACCGGGATTCGATGCTGCAACATTACGGTTTCCAAGAACACAGCTTCACCACTAGACCAACAGGCTCAACGGTTAATTTATGATACTTTGGTATTACAAGGTGTTTTTTGTAACGTTGTAACCATTTAAGGTATTTGCATAATTAAATTTAATGTTTACACTGAAAATTTGAAAAACCTCATATTACAACCCGACAACTCCTGATACATCTTTGCGCAGAATCGGTTTCGGTCTTTAGATCATCTTCAGGCATCTTAAAGTTATTTACAACACTCTACACGACAGCACTGATACTGAGAAACACCACATGCTCAAAATACACTGACGGAAAAAAATCGCAACACCAAAACATAATGAATGTATAGTAATGATATTTAGGGAATACATTTGTCTAAGTAACATATTTAAGTGATTAACATTGCAAGATCACAGGTTAATGTAAGCGTGAGATAAGCCGATGCAAATGTGAAATGCTGGTACATTAATAAACGGTGTAACCGCCAGACTGTTGAATGCAACCATGCAAACGTGCAAACATCATGTTTTACAGGTGACGGATGCTAGTTTGTGAGTTGCGTTTCCATGCCTGTTGCGTTTGGTCGGTCAATACAGGGACGCTTGTTGCCGTTTGTGGATGACGCTGAGGTTATGGTCTGATAATGTCCCATATGATTTTGATTGTAGATACCTGGTAATCGATCAGACCAAGGCAACATTGTGACACTCCGTAGAGCATGGTGGGTTAAACAGCTGTATGTGGAATGAGCGTTATCGTGTTGGAAAGCTGTTCACAAATGACAGTACAACAGGTCGATCACCAGACTGACGTACATATTTTCAGTCAGGGTGCATGGGATAACTACGGGTGTTCCTGATTTCATACGAAATCGCACCGGTGTAGATCAAGTGCGTTTAGCACGCAGACAGTTTGGCTGCAGGCCCTTAACTGGCCTCCTAACCAATACATGGCTATCACTGGCACCGAGGCAGAACCAACTTCCATCAGAAAACACAACAGACCTCCAACCTGCCCTCCAATGAGCTGTCACTTGACACCACTGAAGTCGCAAATGGCGGTGGTTTGGAGTCAGTAGAATGCACGGTACAGTGCGTCTGGCCCGAACCTGTCCTTGAAGTCACCGATTTGTAGCAGTTCGTTGTGTCATTGTCGTGGCAACTGCTGCTTAGATTGCTGCTGCAGATGGAGTACGAAGCGACACAGCCATTTACCGAAACGATGGCTTCCCCTCTCGGTCTTTTTGCGACCGTACATTCTCGTCACCACTGCTGCCGGCAATCTTGCCAAGTCTTTCTGCAATATCGCAGACCACAGCTTCATGTAGCCCTTTTACATCATTCAGACTCAGTGAGATGTTGACAATGACACCATCGCCGCCTTACAGGCAGTCTTGAGTAACATCAACTCACCACGTCCAATCTAAAAGGTAACCAACGCTCACGACTATTACTGCGTGTATTCAAATCAAACTTGATTTTACCGCGCGACTGCTACGGTCGCAGGTTCGAATCCTGCCTCGGGCATGGATGTGTGTGATGTCCTTAGGTTAGTTAAGTTTAAGTAGTTCTAAGTTCTAGGGGACTGATGACCTCAGATGTTAAGTCGCATAGTGCTCAGAGCCAATTGAGCCAAACTTGATTTGCATCCTCATAACGGCGCTACTTGCGCTACACTTATGCGACGATATTATGGGTCGATATTTGAATGGACATCACCTTTCAGTTTATAAACACGACTACGAACTTTCGTTTATGTCGTACAACTCTGTGGCGTTCCGATTTTTTTTCCGTCAGTGTATAGTTCATCTGCGTTCAAATGGCTCACCTGTGATTAATACGGGCTATGTGGATGTAACCAAAAGGATATACGAGGTTAAACAAAGAACTTGAGCGCATGTAAGACGTTAACCAGAAAACTTCAGCGCTATATGTCTGTAGTCGAGGGATCAGATCTTGTAATTTATCTGAGTACTGATTGATACAGGGCCCCCATCAAATGTGTCAAATTTGCTATTTTTCAATCTGATAAATTGAGGCTGATGACCTTAATAAAATAATTCATGAATCTAACAGTCCAGGAAAGTGATGCAAGTTCCTCGATTAATATTTCACTCAATTAAACTGCAGTCACAGTGGTGCCGACATCGGACGATTTGGCCGACGATTGAGATGGGTCAAAGGGAGTCGTATATTTCCAGATCTGTAATGCAGCATGTTTGCGGCGTTCCTAGTTTCGGACGACATTTCCGACATCGCACTGTGATCAGCGGAATTGAGATGTGTCTTCTTCAGCGAAATAAGGCGACATTCACTTACGGCAACACATGGAATGTCAAAAATTTGTTGCTATTAAGACAAGTTTTTGGGATGAAGAAGGCGCTACACGTATTTCTGGAGTTTGTTTCTTCAATAAATACGTCAGTCTACACGCAAAAAAGAAAGTTTCACTTTTTATTTTCTGACCGCAAAGATGCTTACTCGAATCTGAAAATAAAGTATTCGCAAGGAAAATCTAATTATTTCACATCTGGTAGGGCCACACTTTACCTTCGTAAATAACGGTTTATCATTGTCAATGAGAAATCTCGCCATTAGGCTATTATAATCTCGCCCACTTAATTCATGGATGTTGTACTGAAAAACATCATCGTCTGCTAATTTACGTTCGGTAAGCTTTAGACCACACATTGTATCATATAAAATTTAGCTGAAGTGCGAAAAAGCTTTTGAATCTGAAATCACAATGATATTGTCCGAATTCACGAGTACCCGCAAGTGACGTGAAAATCTTAACAACGGTAAATCTCAGCTATGTTTTACAACGTTTACTTCTTCACTACCATGTGTTTACATTGTTCATATAATTAGCGCGGTCATTACAATAATTCTGGAAAGAGCGTGTATTTCTCGAGTAACATAAAAACTTCATTTACACGTATTCCTTGTCTTTATAATACACACATGAAAAAAAGTTTTGCATCACCCCGGTTCCCAGAATTCCTGAAGATTGACGTTGACTGTGGACATTGTATCACAGGCACAGTCCCTTTGACTGTTCAGAGATCACTAAACCCGCCCAAAGATGCAAACAACCATGCATGATGAGCGCCTATTAGACGGAGGTGGGCCGACAGCCGATCAGTTCCAATCATTCGACCAGGAAGGAGGTACACGGCTCGTGTTGTCTGTAGTTCAACCCTGCCTAGACGTTCAATACAGCGGTTCGATCGCGTCCGCACTGTTACTTTGTGCCAGGAAGGGCACTCAACAAGGGAGATGTCCAGGCGTCTCGGAGTGAACCAAAGCGATGTTGTTCGGGTATGGAGGAGACGGAGAGAGACAGGAACTGTCGATGACATGCCTCGCTTTGGCCGCCCAAGGGCTACTACTGCAGTGGATGACCGCTACCTACGAATTATGGCTCGGAGGAAACCCGACAGCAATGCCACCATGTTGAACAATGCTTTTCGTGCAGCCAGAGGACGTCGTGTTACAACTCTAACTGTACGCAATAGGCTACATGATGTGCAACTTCACTCCTGACGCCCATGGCGAGGTCCAATTTTGCAACCATGACACTATGCACCGCGGTACAGATGGGCCCAACAACATGCCGAATGGACCGCTCAGGATTCGCATTACGTTCTCTTCACCGATGAGAGTCGCATATGCCTTCAACCAGACAATCGTTGGAGACGTGTTTGGAGTCAACCTGGTCAGACTGAACGCCTTAGACACATTGTCCAGCGAGTGCAGCAAGGTGGGAGTTAGCTGCTGTTTTGGGGTGGCATTATGTGGGGCCGACGTACGCCGCTGATGGTCATGGAAGGCGCCGTAACGATACGTCAATGTCATCCTCCGACCGATAGTGCAAGCATATCGGCAGCATATTGGTGAGGCATTCGTCATCATCGATGACAATTCACGCCCTCGTCGTGCACATCTTCCTTCAGGATAAGGACATCGCTCGTCTAGGGTGGCCAGCATGTTCTCCAGACATAAAACCTATCGAACGTGCCTGGGATGGATGGAAAAGGGCTGTTTATGGACGACGTGACCCACCAACTACTCTGAGGGATCTACGCCGAATCGCTGTTGAGCAGTGGGACAATCTGAACCAACAGTGCCTTGATGAACTTGTGGATAGTATGCCACGACGAATACATGCGTGCATCAATACAAGAGCACATGCTAATGGGTATTAGAAATACCGGTGTGTACAGCAATCTGGACCACCATCTCTGAAGGTCTCGCTGTATGGTGGTACAACATGCAATGTGTGGTTTTCAGGAACAACAAAAAGAGCGGAAATGATGTTTATGTTGATCTTTATTCCAATTTTCTGTACAGGTTCCGGAACTCTCGGAACCGAGGTAATGCAAAACTTTTTTTGATGAGTGTAAAAAAAAGACTAGACTTTCTGACAAGTTACTGACTAGAGAAATGCTGAGTTATTAATTGTGCCGACGAGTGACCAAGGCAAGTAGGAACGCACTGCGACCACGCTGCTGGTCCATCGTAAATCGGTCGACTTCTCTCGAGTAATTTCTCGGTCAATCTCTGTCGGTCCATTATGGTCAGGTGACATCGGCTTTTACGTATTTCTCGATTCAAAAAACTTTACAAAAAACTCGAATAATATCGATACCACTGCGGCGGGTGTGCTTATGCCACACAGCGCTGTTGACAAGGGGCGAAGCCTACTGGTGGTTTTAGCGACGTATCCGGACCGCCGACTTTGTTACGGTGACGAAAATGTACCGCCGTTTTATTGGAGTCTACTGTAGCACATGTCTTTTTAATGACTACCAGATGGGTTCAAATTTCGAACATCTTGAGATCGATTATAGCTGCAGCGCAAGCCCTCAGTTTTGTGTGTTGTGCATAGTCTGCGTAAGTCACTGTTGGAGAGATATGGATGCTGCACACAGAATATTAAACTGAAAGTTTGCTCTGCAGCTACAATCGATCTAAAGATGTTGTAAATTGGAACGTAACTGGTAATCATTATAAAGACAAATGTGACAGCACACTGCAATAAAAACTTTAGAATAATTACCAGTTGTTGTTGTCGATATATCTCTCATCTGATACCATGTCAAGCTTTATAGATATATTTTACTAACACAATAGAAATCAACGTAATTTCCGCCTGTTCTTTCGGACATCGTTGATGATTTTATGATGCATTCTCTTACTCGTCCTGAAACAAAGTGTATGAGCCTTGAAACTGATCCACGGTCATACGCGTGTATTTGGGATACTATACATTACATTTACAGGTGTATATACATTCAGTGCAAATCTACGAGCGTTGTACTCGTGCATTCAGCCGCAACGGACAAACAGGACTACCACTAACGATGCGGCAGCAGTACTGGGAAGGGCGAAATATGCTGTTACTGGGGCGTCCATGCCTACTGCTAGAACGTGACGTCTCCCCCTAGTCTATGGGGAGTACGTGGAGCTACAGACAAACACAGAAGCTACCGAAGCCACACAGAGCCGATGCGGCCCTACCTTCTGTCGACGCTTGTCTTCACACACTGCTCCACCTTGAGGCTTTGGAATAAAGAAAACAAAGCATTAATACCACAAAATGTCAAAACAATCCAACAACAACATACAGCCAAAACAGTAAACTCCTCTATACACTGTACACTCTATGCCTGTACACTACAAAGAGAGAACAACATGCAACACTAGCACACACAAACATGTCACGCGTATAAGTGTCAAGTGTCAAATCACTTGTCCGTCGTGTCGAGAAATTCCAGACGCTACCTTCAGATATTCCCTAACTTTCAAAATAGTTCAACTTAACTGCAGCACCCGGCCCATTTTTATCTGTGTTACTTACTATTGAGACATCTGCTGTGGAAAGCTTCTACGTCTCCCCACTGCATGATTTTCAGGGAATGCGTCAGTTATTTTATAAATGACAATACGATGTAAGCCGTGTTTAATGTATTACGACCTGCACTCCGTTCTTGGAAAAGAAACAAATTAGTTACGTGCGCTGACGATTTGTTGCACATGTAACCTCCCACCTAGTGTCGAAACAGCTTTCTAAAGACGAATGTAATTAAACCTTCAAACTTTCTTTTGTATGTCTTATAAAAGCATGCACTCATTTAATTGTATCACTGGCATTATAAAGCTATTTTTCTTCTATAAACAAATAATATACAGGTTACATTTAATGAAAGAAACTCTCTCATCAGATGTTAACCACAGGATTGTTACAAGTCGCAAAAAGTAGTACTCCGCTACCAAATCCTCATCTTTTCGCGGGTAATATGTCGGTCGCCTTCCGTCCCAGACAGTGTGGCCTATTCACTCAATCAACCTTCACCTAATAAAAAGAAAACATATAATACAAAGCTAAATAAAAATATAGAAGAACAAATTCTCTCTTAAAGAAATTAAAGCTACAGATATAGTTACATAACAGTTCTAGTATCCCGAGAAAAAAAAATGGAGTATACCGTACTCAGTATTAACAGCAATGCTGAAATATTCAAATGCTTATAAAGTAGCTCTAATAGTACAGTGGAAAATAGTGCTAGTCTATGATTATATTCTTTATACCATTAATAACTGGAGCACCAAATATAGTTTTTGACGTTTACGTCTGTCATTTACACTTCTTCTTACGAGTCAGTTACAGAATTAGCAATTTTAAATAAAGGATGACTTACTGGTAAGGGTTTTTTCATTAGTGAAATTATTTATGTTAATATTACTACTTTTAACTACTACTAGTGGTGCTAAGAAATATAAATTCGCATTATTACTATAATACACTGAGGTCATTAAAGTCATACGGTAGCGAAAAAAAAAAAAAAGAAATGATCGTGTGGCATTGTTGGCCGAGAGGCTCCATCCGCGGAAGTTTGGCCGCCGTGTTGCAATTCTTATTTCAGGTGACGCCACATTGGGCGACTTGCGCTTCGGTGATAATGAAATGATGATGAGGCGAACACAACAC
Organism: Schistocerca americana; assembly: GCF_021461395.2. Classification (NCBI taxonomy): domain Eukaryota; kingdom Metazoa; phylum Arthropoda; class Insecta; order Orthoptera; family Acrididae; genus Schistocerca; species Schistocerca americana. Next base: position 263,057,290 of record NC_060120.1, read on the forward strand.
TCAGTCTCCAACCCGGCCGGGATTCGAAGCCGGGCCCGCTGCATGGTAGGCAAACACCTTACCATTCAGCTTATCAGGCGGACATCGGATAGTGGTACGCAGATTGCAGTAGTATCGAGAACACAAGGCACAAAAGGGCAGTGCGTGTACTCATGTGATTCATTTGAAAAGGTTTCCGAACTGATTATGGCCTCACAACGGGAATTAGCAGACGTTGAACGCAGAATGGTAGTTGGAGCTAGACACATGGGACATTACATTTCGGAAACCATTAGGGTACAGGACAGCAACCCCTCTTGCCTCTTCACACACTTATTAAGGGCCATCAAACCAGCCATTCCATGTCTAAAGTTTGTATCAGGTGACCCCTCAAAAGAGTACAAGTGTCCCAGTGTTCTCTAGGGAGGTTCGCAGACGGCAATTCTCATTTGTGGACGTTGTATTCAACCAAGCACATGCAGTCTGACATCTTAATGAAGTGCAAGTTGCAAGGGCAGTCTCATCGAAGAAGGATGGACTTCCGGTAGTGTTCTGCAGTTGTTAATGCCTCTCCATGGTTCATCCACAGATTGCGGATACACTACAGGGCGGCAGGCCAGTATACAAGGCGAGTTGGACACGGTCATCGACGCATTACAATCCCACTTGAAGACCGATGTCTGGCCATCTCTGCCTTGCGGCGTCGTACGGATACCGCCAGAGCGCTGCCAGGCGATCTCAGAAGGGCCACCAGAGCCTCTGTGTCCAATCAGACTGTAATGAATAGGTTACGAGAAAGGACTTTACGATCAGATGTCCTGTCGAGTACCCGACACGACAACGTCTTGCAGCTCGCCTTCAGTTCTGCCCTTCCCGTATCAACTGGCAGCTTCGTCGCTCGCGAAATGTATTCTTCACAGACGAGTCCAGATGTCCACTGATGCAAGGTGACGGCCATGTTCGTGTATGGAAACGCCGTGATGAGCGGACTCCGCCAAATGTTGTCCAAGAAATCGACAGATTCGGCCACGGTTCTACGACGGCATGGGGAGGCATCAGTGTTGACACTAGTACAGATTTTGTCGTCCATGGTCGCCTTAACGCCAGGCAGTACATCCTGAGCAGATCCTGGTGGACGATGTTGTGGACGCTGCATACGGTGGTGCGTGGCCCTGAATTACTTCTAATGCCAGGGCCTACATGGCGGGAGGCGGCAGGGACGTCTTTCGAAGCCTGGACATTGAAACAATGGAATGGCTAACAGTGAGCCCCGACCCAAAGTCTATCGAACATGTGTGGCAAATGCTTGACAGACATTTTCGTGGTCATCCCGTTCCACTATAGACTCTCCAAGAACTCTCAAGGGCTTTCGTTTGGAGATAGCAGCTCACGGAGGGCATACGAGTTATTCAAGCTTTCAGAGGCCAATGAAAAGCACCCCGGATGATGGGATGAATGATTGCCGGCCACTGTGGTTGAGCGGTTCTAGGTGCTTCCGTCCGGAACCACGCGGCTGCTACGGTCACTGGTTCGAATGCTACCTCGGGCATGTGTGTGATGTCCTTCGGTTAGTTAGGTTTAAGTAGTTCTAAGTTCTAGGGGACTGATGACCTCAGATGTTAAGTCCCATAGTGCTTAGAGCCATTTGAACCATTTTTTTTAATGAATGATTGTTTCCACTTTGTTTTCGGTGCCTCTCGGACAGTTCAGTTTCTTTTATGTAAATGAACGAGGATGTAATGATGTATTATTGTGTACTTAATCTGTGAATATCATTAAAGTATGATTAAGGACTGTACGTACTACTGAACTATGGTTTTCTGTAATGTCTTCGTTTACATAAGGTTGCATACTTTATTCAACGCAATTTCTGAAGTTGCGTCAGTATTTTTACGACTCTGAAAGTCGATCCCGTAATCCACTGCCGCACGAAGTTGCAATATGCTACATTTTTAAAGATGGATATAGTAAATGTCAGTAATTGCTGTTGCCAGAAGTAGATTAATTTGTGGTTTTAATTAACTCATTCGCTTCATCGCACGACAGCAGAGTGAGTATATCAGACTGGCTAGTTTAATTAAAATTCAATATTACTGACTCTTTGTAATGCTGAGTAGTAATTAATAGAAGATTTTTGTTTATAGTCTGCTCTTGAGTGTGTATGACAGATAAAATTGCTAACATGAAAAAGGCTGACTTATTTCAAGTTGTCGCATTTAATACAGTGCTGTGGTTCATACTGTTCAATGTACAAAAGAATACGGTTCAGGTACCAGAACATAAACATTAGGAGCGTTATGGGAAAGATTCAGGTAACTGTGGTTATAGAAAATTGCTCGTATACAGCTTCTGTTGGGAGTTTCGTGTGTTTTAAGCTGACAAGTGCGAGAATTATTGCACAATCAGCTTAAAAGCTCATGCATCCAAATTCATGACAAGAATAACATACAGAAGAATGGAAAAGAAAATTCAAAAGGTGCTAGATGACGATCAGTTTGGCTTTAGGAAAGGTAAAGGCACATAAGAGGCAATTCTGACGATGCGGTTTATAATGGAAGCAACACCAAAGAAAAATCGAGACACGTTCTTAGGATTTGTCGACCTGGAAAAAGAGTTCGACAATCCAAAATGCTGTAAGATTTTCTAAATTGTGATAAAAATAGGGGTAAGCTATGGCAAAAGGCGGGTAGTAGACAATATGTACAAAGGCCAAGAGGGAATAATAAGAGCAGACGACCAAGAAAAGTGCTCGGATTAAAAATGGCGTAAGACACAGATGTAGTCTTTCGCCCCTACTGTTCAATTTGTACATCGACGACACAATGATGGAAATAAAGGCAAGGTTCAGAAGTGGAATTAAAATTCAAGGTGAAATGATATCAATGATACGATTCGCTGATGACATTGCTGTCCTGATTAAAAGTGAAGAAGAATTACATTATCTGCCGAATGGAATGAACAGTCTAATAACTACAGAATACGGACTGAGAGTAAATCGAACAAAGAAGAAAGTAATCAGCTGTAGCAGACATGAGAACAGCGAGAAACTTAAGATCAGGATCGATGGTTACGAAGTAGATGAAGTTAAGGAATTCTGCTAGCTAGGCAGCAATATAACCATTGATGGACGAAGCAAGGAGGACATCGAAAGAAAACTAGCTCAGGCAAAAAGGGCATTCCTGGCCAAGAGAAGTTTACTATTATCAAACATAGGCCTTAATGTGAGCAAGAAAAAACGTTTTGAGCACAGCATCGTATGGTAGTGAAACATGGACTGTGGGAAAACCGGAACAGAAGAGAATCGAAGATTTGAAATGTGGTGCTACAGTCAAATGTTGAAAATTAGTTGAACTGATAAGGTAAGAAGGAATGAGGAGAGGAAAGGAATATGTGGAAAACACTGACAAGGAGAAGGGACAGGTTGTTGGGACCTCTGTCAAAACGTCAAGAAATGATTTCCTGGGTACTAGAGGGAGCTGTAGACGGCAAAAACTGTAGAGGAAGAAAGGAATTCAAATATATCCAGCAAATAATTGTGGACGTAGGTCGCAAGTGCTGCTCTGAGATGAAGAGGTTGGCACAAGACGGGCCGCACATCAAACCAGTTAGAACACCGATGTCTCAAAAAGTCTGTAACTTTGAATCCGACAGTTTTGCTTTAGTTTTAATAAATTGTTTGAAAACAGTCTTGAAACATTCAACGCCCATAAAAATACGTAAACCGTCCGTTGCGGGATGTCGTCAGAGCTCGTGCTTATAGCCCGGCAGAGGGGAAAAATATTCGCAGGAGAGCTTCTGTAAAGTTTGGGAGATGAGGTACTGGCGGAAGTAAAGCTGTGAGGACGGGGCGTGGGTCGTGCTTGGGTAGCTCAGTTGGTAGAGCACTTGCCCGCGAAAGGCAAAGGTCCCGAGTTCGAGTCTCGGTCCGGCACACAGTTTTAATCTGCCAGGAAGTTTCATATCAGCACACACTCCGCTGCAGAATGAAAATCTCATTCCGGGGAAAAATATTTCCAACTTGCCGTTAGCAGCCCTATTCCACTTATCGTGATATTTGTTAGACATAGATCGCTACAATGTATTTAGCCTTTTCTATTAAAGTAGCGAGCTCAGGTATCTCATGTATTGCTTGCAAAGGTGGGGCACACGTCTGAAATGAACGTCTCGAATTTTCAGCAACGAAAAACGGAAGCATGATGTGTCGAAAAAATATCGTTTATGACTAAGAAAAACTTCAGTTTCCTTCATGCCAACATTTACGGACAGAGACAGCGATAGATTGTGTAGTTCCTACTACGCTAGCAAACTCAAATGTTGTTGTTGTTGTGGTCTTCAGTCCTGAGACTGGTTTGATGCAGCTCTCCATGCTACCCTATCCTGTGCAAGCTTCTTCATCTCACAGTACTTACTGCAACCTACATCCTTCTGAATCTGCTTAGTGTATTCATCTCTTGGTCTCCCTCTACAATTTTTACTCTCCACACTGCCCTCCAATGCTAAATTTGTGATGCTCTGATGCCTCAGCACATGTCCTACCAACCGGTCCCTTCTTCTTGTCAAGTTGTGCCACAAACTCCTCTTCTCCCCAATTCTGTTCAATACCTGCTCATTAGTTATGTGATCTACCCATCTAATCTTCAGGATTCTTCTGTAGCAACACATTTCGAAAGCTTCTATTCTCTTCTTGTCCGAACTATTTATCGTCCATGTTTCATTTCCATACATGGCTACACTCCATACAAATACTTTCAGAAACGGCTTCCTGACATTTAAATCTATACTCGATGTTAACAAATTTCTCTTCTTCAGAAACGCTTTCCTTGCCATTGCCAGTCTACATTTTATATCTTCTGTACTTCGACCATCACCAGTTATTTTGCTCCCCAAATAGCAAAACTCCTTTACTACTTTAAGTGTCTCATTTCCTAATCTAATTCCCTCAGCATCACCCGACTTAATTCGACTACATTCCATTATCCTCGTTTTGCTTTTGTTGATGTTCATCTTATATCCTCCTTTCAAGACACTGTCCATTCCGTTCAACTGCTCTTCCAAGTCCTTTGCTGTCTGACAGAATTACAATGTCATCGGCGAACCTGAAAGTTTTTATTTCTTCTCCATGGATTTTAATTCCTACTCCGACTTTTTCTTTTGTTTCCTTTACTGCTTGCTCAATATACAGATTGAACAACATCGTGGAAAGACTACAGCCCTGTCTCACTCCCTTCCCAACCGCTGCTTCCCTTTCTTGTCCCTCGACTCTTATAACTGCCATCTGGTTTCTGTACAAATTGTAAATAGCGTTTCGCTCCCTGTATTTTACCCATGCCACCTTTAGAATTTGAAAGAGAGTATTCGAGTCAACATTGTCAAAAGCTTTCTCTAATACTCTGTGGGTGGAGGGGACGGGGGGCTGAGAGGGAGAATTGAAGGAGATGTCAGCTGCATCGGGACATAGTGCGGAATCAGAGGCGACGAGTGGCATCAGTAATAGCTTTGCTTTCCTTTTCTTTTCTTTCCTTTCCTTTCCTTTCCTTTCTCCCCCTCCACCTTCAATTTCCATGTATCACAGCTGCGGATTCCGCGTGGTGTCGATTCTTGCAGACATGTCCGAAAGAACAGACACCACGCATTCGCACAAGTACTTAGTGTTTGCGAAATATGTGTTAGCTTTCAACGGAGCATCTCGAATCCTCACAAGTAGAAAAAGATAACCAGTATTATGACTCAAAACATCTTTTTTACAATGAACATTCAAAGCTGTGGGACAAACACCGAAATCCATTGCAGTTTAAAAGAAAATATCCAAGACTAAACATCTGTTGGCGCAGCAGCCACGCTTCTCGAGCAGTAAGGTTTAAATAAGACACGAGATTGTATACTTTCTCCTGCAAGGATTTTTATTATACAAATTTTATAATCGGTCATTTATTATCATGACAGAATCGCAGTATGTTACACACTGCTGCATGAAACTAACAGTGTTGTATTTTAGAAAAATATTTTTTTTCTGAAGCAAAGTATTATGCACAACAAATGCATCATGGAAAATGGAAAAAAATGAGCAGTATTCTCCAGCAGTATTCACCTTACCGATGTATCACGAAAGCACGAAGAACTCACAGTATCATTGCTTGACAGCTAACAAATCGTACACGAATATCTTGACTACAATACGTATGTCATGTGCAGATCACCTACTTGGGTTGTTAACTTTCTGCAAATACACTCCTGGAAATTGAAATAAGAACACCGTGAATTCATTGTCCCAGGAAGGGGAAACTTTATTGACACATTCCTGGGGTCAGATACATCACATGATCACACTGACAGAACCACAGGCACATAGACACAGGCAACAGAGCATGCACAATGTCGGCACTAGTACAGTGTATATCCACCTTTCGCAGCAATGCAGGCTGCTATTCTCCCATGGAGACGATCGTAGAGATGCTGGATGTAGTCCTGTGGAACGGCTTGCCATGCCATTTCCACCTGGCGCCTCAGTTGGACCAGCGTTCGTGCTGGACGTGCAGACCGCGTGAGACGACGCTTCATCCAGTCCCAAACATGCTCAATGGGGGACAGATCCGGAGATCTTGCTGGCCAGGGTAGTTGACTTACACACTCTAGAGCACGTTGGGTGGCACGGGATACATGCGGACGTGCATTGTCCTGTTGGAACAGCAAGTTCCCTTGCCGGTCTAGGAATGGTACAACGATGGGTTCGATGACGGTTTGGATGTACCGTGCACTATTCAGTGTCCCCTCGACGATCACCAGTGGTGTACGGCCAGTGTAGGAGATCGCTCCCCACACCATGATACCGGGTGTTGGCCCTGTGTGCCTCGGTCGTATGCAGTCCTGATTGTGGCGCTCACCTGCACGGCGCCAAACACGCATACGACCATCATTGGCACCAAGGCAGAAGCGACTCTCATCGCTGAAGACGACGTCTCCATTCGTCCCTCCATTCACGCCTGTCGTGACACCACTGGAGGCGGGCTGCACGATTTTGGGGCGTGAGCGGAAGACATCCTAACGGTGTGCGAGACCGTAGCCCAGCTTCATGGAGACGGTTGCGAATGGTCCTCGCCGGTACCCCAGGAGCAACAGTGTCCCTAATTTGCTGGGAAGTGGCGGTGCGGTCCCCTACGGCACTGCGTAGGATCCTACGGTCTTGGCGTGCATCCGTGCGTCGCTGCGGTCCGGTCCCAGGTCGACGGGCACGTGCACCTTCCGCCGACCACTGGCGACAACATCGATGTACTGTGGAGACCTCACGCCCCACGTGTTGAGCAATTCGGCGGTACGTCCACCCGGCCTCCCGCATGCCCACTATACGCCCTCGCTCAAAGTCCGTCAACTGCACATACGGTTCACGTCCACGCTGTCGCGGCATGCTACCAGTGTTAAAGACTGCGATGGAGCTCCGTATGCCACGGCAAACTGGCTGACACTGACGACGGCGGTGCACAAATGCTGCGCAGCTAGCGCCATTCGACGGCCAACACCGCGGTTCCTGGTGTGTCCGCTGTGCCGTGCGTGTGATCATTGCTTGTACAGCCCTCTCGCAGTGTCCGGAGCAAGTATGGTAGGTCTGACACACCGGTGTCAATGTGTTCTTTTTTCCATTTCCAGGAGTGTATGATGCTACCTACACATTAAATATGAGAGCGTACGTGTTACATATTAAAACAACATGACATTTCTGATTTGCCTTAATGACGTGTATCATAATCATGCTTTTTGATTGGCCAGATTCTTATTCTCACTACGTCCCTCCCTTTCGGCTTGAAACTGCACATATCTTCCTACCTTTCACAAGCAATGTATAGGGTCAATAGGACCAAAATGTCACTTGACTTGAGTTCAGCGAATCACGAACTGCAGAGAGCACAAGCGCCGCGGAAGGGACCCGCCATGCTTTCCCTGTACAGAGCTTTAATCACGCTGGCTGCCGGCATCACATCCCATATCGAGGTGGGCGAGACGCGCGGCTATCACCGCTTTCCAACGCGGCCATGTGGGAAACTCCAGCTCTGACGCTGTAAGAAGCTATGGTATGACTGTGTCATGGAGTGCTCAGCGTACCTCTATTTGGGGAATACCGCCGTCACCAGAATTAATTAAAGGTTTGTAACGGTTTATCAACTGAAGACATAAAGTCTGATAATGAGTCCGTGATCATATTTTTCACACTTTATTTTACAGGTCCGTCTTAATCACATAAATTTTTTTACATTTCACTATGACCGGTTACGGCCATTGCCATCTTCAGAACTCAAAATATTCTGATGTAGTGTCAACGCCAAACTAAACATGTAGGTACATAGTAAGTGCTCGATTTGTCGAAGAAGGGGGACGGCGTTGACTACCGCGGTTTGTAACAGTGGATAGGCGGGTCACAGGTGTGCACGCCGCCCGCCAATTCGGTGCTGAACACAAGCAATGCACAGTCACAACGCCACCTCGTCGCTAAGATGTGCAGAATCTACCGCCCCACTCGTTTACGTCTCCTAAGTGCACGTCGCCGTGCTTAGAGATTAGCACTAACATAGGAACACTGAGAAGTGGATACGGGAAGTTATGTAAAAAGGTTGCCTCGATTGGTGAGTCGCAGTGCTCTATTACAGCTGATTACCAACACATCGAAAAACAATAGGAAACATCTGAGGCAGGTTATGTAGCTATTCTCCTGTGGAGGGTGCTCACATGGCTCCACTATACACCTGCTACAGTCTCGCAAGAGGACCTACTATCCGATAACGTACGAGGTCTGTTCAAAAAATTTCGGAACTCTGTTCACAAAGTTTTTTTACGCTTTCCTTTTCCTCATTGTGCATGGTCTCCTTCGAAATACTCTCCTCCACATTTGATACACCGCTCCCAACGCCGTTTCCACTTCCGGAAGCAGTTGCTCGTACGCCTGTTGCTGGTTCGCGCGAAGCGCCGTCTCCAAATTTTCGTTTATCTCGTCTACCGTTGCAAATCTTCGTTCTTTCAGCGGGGTTTTCAACTTACGAAATAAAAAAAAGTCCGAAGAGGCCAGGTTTGGGGAGTACGGAGGGTGAGGCAGCACAGTGAATTCTTTTTTTTGTGCAGTTGTCACGCTCCAACAGGGATGTATATGCGCGTGCGTTATCGTGATCCAAGAGCCATGCATCGTCTCGCCACATTTCCGGCCGATTCCTTCTCCCTGTTCTGCGCTCATAGGCAGCACACCGCGCCTGCCACACGCGGAGCTCGGAGACCACAGCACAGCTACGACACCTGAGGATGGACTTATAATAGTCCGAAACCGGTCGTGTGAAAATAAAGTAATTTACAACTGAAGCGGTATTTTCAACCTCTGCTTCTCACATTTTCTCGCAGGCGTTGCAACACGTCTCGTTGTCCCTGCGGCACGAATTCATGGTGAACTAATCCTTCAAAGTCAAAGAAAACTTTGGCTTTGACATTTGACCTGACCTGACTAGCTTTCTTTTGGTCTTGGGGAAGCTTTCCCCACCTTTGTGAAGACTGAACCTTGGTCTCAACATCATGAGCGTAGACCCACGTCTCATCACCAGTTATGATTCTCTTAAAGAACATCTCGTTCTCGTTTGCGCGATCCAGAAGCTGTTCACAGATTGCGAGGCGAAGGTCTTTCTAGTCTTGACTCATGAGACGTGGGACGAACTTGAGAGCAACACGATACATGCCAAGATGCTGTGTCACGATTTCATGACATGATCCGACTGAACTTACATTCCTCTGCAATCTCTCGGACTGTCAGCCTTCTAATGGCATGCACAATTTCGTTGACTTTCCGGGCATGAGCGTCGTCGGTAGACGTCGAAGAGCGTCCTGAACGAGGGTCATCTTTAACTTCCGTCCGGCCGTTTTCAAACGGTGTGAACCATTCGTAACACCGAGTACTGCTTAAACACTCGTCACCGTAGGCTTCCTGCATCGTTTGGTGTGTCTCTGTAAAGGCTTTCTGGAGTTTCACGCAAAATTTAATACAAACACGGTGCTCCTCTAAACTCTACGATTTCGAAATTCACAAACTGTGCGACACAACGTTCTACTCAATACAGCACTGAACAATAAGTAACAGACATACAACAATAAAACTTACAGCAGTTACACATTAAATACAGGCGTGTGCAGGAATCCCAACAGCATTTCGCTCCAGCACACTACTGGTGTGAAGTTACGAATGTTCCGGAATTTTTTGCACAGACCCCATACAGTCGCTCGTTTACCTACCTGGTTGTTCAGATAATGTCAGACCACCTGTACACTCAGTAAAGGATGTGGACATTCACAGCATTCACTGTGTCAGAACGGTCTGAGGAAGACTCCAGGAAGATGGTTCAAATGGCTCCAAGCACTATGGGACTTAACATCTGAGGTCATCAGTCCCCTAGACTTACAATTACTTAAACCTAACTAACCTAAGGACATCACACACATCCATACCCGAGGCAGGATTCGAACCTGCGACCGTAGCAGCAACGCTGTTCCGGACTGAAGGGGCTAGAACCGCTCGCCCACAGCGGCCGGCCCATACAGTGCTGCGCAAACACTGTCTCCGCATACAGGTGCACCATAGTTACTCTACCACGCAAACATTGGGGTTACGCTCGTTTGGTGTGAGACGTTCCCGACGGGTGGGGGGGGGGGGGGGCCGGGTGTGGGGCGGCGGTGGGGTGGGTGGACGGCTGTGGCCTTTTGTGGAGTTGTGAACCACTGAGGGCTACGGCGGGGACGAAGCCTCTCCGTGATTTCTAAGTCCCCAGTTCCATACAATGCAATGCAATACAATACAATACAGGTGTATGGAATCAGTGCAATGAGATAGGTTGGCCAAGAGATGTCAGAGAATGGCAGAGAGGAAGTATCGTTTATCGATGTGCCCACAACCATACCGTGCGCACGACCATATCGTCAGTGAAACGGCCCGGTGTTTTGGTGTTTCACATAGTGCCTGTGTGAAATCCGGCAGTCTACAGAATGCCTAGGTAATGCACAGAATGCCTAAAATCGAACGTCAAAGTACGAAAGATTAATATTTTATACATCGTCTAAACATCGTATACTTTGCCGGATTGTCTGCTAGCGAAGTATATAATACGCCTAATCCCGCCATTTTTTTTCACGCCAGCACTGTTTGCGGTGGAACAGAGACTCTTCCTACGTGGAGGTATGACAGACAACCTGTACCCTCAGTAAAGGCAGCAGGTTTCTGCGACAGCATACCGAAGATGGTTTCACGGAATGAAAAGTGCCTCGTTTCGGCTGACAAGTTTACTGCGATGAGTGCCGTGTCGTTAAATATAACCTTAACAGCGTCCCTGCCTTTTCCTCCCGGAGCGAAGCTTTACGCGGTTAAACGACGATACTAGCAGCCCACAGAGGGGGATGTTCGGCCAGCGTAAGCGGATCGTACAGCTGGCCCCGCTGCGGTGTGGGCGGCCACTGATGGCAGGCTGCGGTCTGCGACCACCCAGAAGACCGACTAAACAGCCGCCGGTAGCCGCCTGCGCCTCTTTATGTGAGCAGTTAGCCTCGCGGGGCGCTGCTGGAACGACCGCGGGCCGCACCAGCCGCTACGGTTTGCGACGCGGACTCAATTACTGGGCGCCTGCACTGCAGGCCGGCGCACTCGGCGCTTTACGGCGGCCATCACTCAATCGCTGCACAGTTGGCGGAGCGCGAAGACCGCACGTTATTCAGATTGGGCCAGTCTGACGAGAGGCCGCCAATTACCCGCCGCCGGCGGTTCTCAAGTGGCCGCCCAATCGCTTCATCCGGTTCGCGGTGGACGCCGCAGGGGCAGGCAGACTGATCGGAATCTGCTGGCACAGCAGCATCATGTGGCCAGACTGCACCAATCATGCCGAGTAATGAAGGACTCTTTACTGGCAATGTCAGCGAGACACATGTCAATGTGAGTCGCGGAAAATTCACAAATCCCTTCTTGCACCAGGGCATAGTTGGAGTTGTGATTCTTGAAGTTTTCCCGGCGTACTGAATATTTTATGAGGTTTCAGGATTGCAGCCGGATAATGTTGACTTCTTGCCACAGCATTTCGGCTGGCAACCGTCCCGCAATATTCTGGTGACTGTCCGACACTGGAGTGTGGCGGGCAGTCACCTGAAGATCGCGGGACGGTTGCCAGCCGAAATGCTGTGGCAAGAAGTCAACATTATCCGGCTGCAATCCCGAAACCTCATAGAATATAGTTGCAGTTGTTTCCAGCTACATTCCTCCGGCATGTTAATCGAGCGTCGTAAGACTTGTAATGTTTACAAGTGGAGAGAAATGGGAGATTAATTTTACTGCAGCTGTTGTATTGATTTTGTGGAGGTGCTTTATCTGTTTCATATCCATCACGAGGGACGACGAGGTGTTCCAGTTGGTTATGCGCGTCGCTGCGTCAGAGGCCGCAATCTCCTACGGTGTTGGAAAACAATGTCCCACTATTCCTTCGATTAAAATCGAAATAAAATGAAGAATAAAAATGTTGTAAATACTGTTTTATCTGTACTGATACATTAAAAAGTCGTCCTCTGTAAAAAAAATCTTCCTCCTATGACTAGTAATCACTGAAGATGCTTCTTGAATGGAAGTATTGTGGAGATTCGAAGCACTGAGCAGTTATAATGAAAAAAAGTCATTTAGTTTCGAAACACTTCGAGAGTTAATTTTCGCACGGCGCATAGATTGTTTGTAGTTTTAAGAAAAGATTCTCATACTGACATCTTACAGGAAATACGAACAATGTTACGCCCGAGTTCTTACGATTGTGGAATGCACAACAATATCTCCGACTTGGCCGAACTTTGCTACCGTGAAACATATGTGGTTTTGGACATCTGTCTTCTCACGAAAGATTTCCATGACGTGTCAGAGAAATAATGAAATGAAGTGACTCTATGAGGGAATTTCTTGTGCGTCGTCAAACAGTAACCTACATAGCTACAAAATCGGTGATCGGAGTTTTACTGTTGATACTTTCGTAAGATTTCAGTAAAAAATATTGCTAAGAGATTCCAAATTTCCAAAATCCTATTAAATATTTGCAGCCTAATACTACACAGGAACTTCGAAAACTATTAATAGTTATTTATCGAAAAACGCGTTCGTGTATTTGTGACTCACATCATCATCGCTCGCTGCCTGTGTTATACAAATACATTGTGAAGGAATGTAAGGCAGTCGTATGCTTCACTGTACGTCTAAAAGGCACCGTTAGTGTGTGACTAATAATTGAAATGCCATCATGTCCGTGAATCATTGTTAATTTACGTGTTGACGGAACCACACATATCAACAGAGAGACTATAATCAATTAATAACAAATTACAACCCCAAATCATTTTAGTGAGACTCTCTCCCCCATTTTTCGATAATACAAAACATGCTGCCCTCCTTTGAACTTTCTCGATGTACTCTGTCAATCCTATCTGGTAAGGATCCCACCCCGCGCAACTGTTATCTAAAAGAGGACAGACAGCCGTAATATAGGCAGTCTCCTTAGTAGATCTGTTACATTTTCTAAGTGTCCTGCCAATAAAACGCAGTCTTTGGTTTGCCTTCCCCACAACATTTTCTGTGCATTACTCCCAATTTACCATGTTCGTAATTGCAATTCCTAGGTATTTCGTTGAATTTACGGCCTTTATATTTAACTGATTTATCGTGTAACCGAAGTTTAACGGTTTCCTTTGAGCACTCACATGGATGACCTAACACCTTTCGTTATTTAGGGTCAATTGCCAGTTTTCGCACCATATAGATATCTTTTCTAAATCGATTTGCAATTTGTTTTTATCTTCTGATAACATTACTAGTCGATGAACGACAGCGTCATCTTCAAGCAACCTAAGACGGCTGCTCAGATTGTCTCCTAAATCGTTTATGTAGGTAAACAGCAAAGCGCCTATAACACTACCTTGGTGGACGCCAGAAGTCACTTCTGTTTTACTCGATGACTTTCTGTCGATTACTACGAACTGTGACCTCTGTCACAGGAAATCACGAATCCAGTCACATAACTGAGACGATATTCCATAAGCATGTAATTTCACTACAAGCCGCTTGTGTGGTACAGTGTCAAGAGGCTTCTGGAAATATAGAAATACGAAATCAATTTGAAATCCCTCTTCAATACCACTCAACATTTCGAATACGTAAAGAGCTAGTTGTGTTTCACAAGCATGATGTTTTCTAAATCCTTGTTGACTGTGTGTCCATAGACCTTTTTCTTCGAGGTAATTCGGCCGCCCGTTGTTGCCCATCGGTTCTAGGCGCTTCAGTCTGGAACCGCGCGACCGCTACGTCGCAGGTTCGAATCCTGCCTCGGACATGGATGTGTGTGATGTCCTTAGGTTACCTAGGTTTAAGTAGTTCTAAGTTCTAGGGGACTGATGACCTCAGATGTTAAGTCCCATAGTGCTCAGAGCCATTTGAGCCATTTGAACCTTCGAGGTAATTCATAATGTTCGAACACAATATATGTTCCAAAATCTTGCCGCATATCGACGTTAATAATATGGGAATATAATTTATCGATTACTCCTGCTACATTTCTTGAATATTGGCGTGACCTGTGCAACTTTCCAGTCTTTGGGTAAGGAGCTTTCATCGAGCGAACGGTTCTATATGATTGTAAGTACGGAGCTATTGTATCAGCATGCTCTAGATGGAACCTAACTAGTATATCGTCTGGACCGAAAGACTCGCTTTTTTTAAGTGATTTAAGTTGCTTCACTATTCCGAGAGTATTTACTTCTAAGTTACTCATGCTAGCAGCTGTTCTTGATTCGTATTCTGGAATATTTACTTGGTCTTCTTTGGTGAACGCATTTCGGAAGTAACTCTGCTTTGGCAGCGCTATCATCGATGGTATTTCCATTGTTATGCGCAGAGAAGGCACTGATTGTGTCTTGCCGCTAACATACTTTACATATGACCAGAATCTCGTTGGATATTCTGCCAATTTCGAGACAAAGTGTCGTTGTGGAAAGTATTATAAGCATCTCGCACTGAAGTCCGCGCTAAATTTCGAGCTTCTGTAAAAGATCGCCAATATTGTTTTTCAAAAAATTCACACGTAGAATTCAAGAATTTTTACACCTATTTTACGTCCAGGACTTTTTCTTATTGCTTTTGATTCGCCGAAAGGAACTACAACAGAATAATTTGTGGAAGATATGATTATGAAGCGGAGGAGGATTATTTGTTTGCACTGGAAGCACGGATTCCGGTAAGGAGTCATTACGAGTTCTTATTCATCAGGCAAATTTGAGGCAATTGGGAACGATCACAAGGCTTTATCTGGAAGAGTGAGCAAGGTAGGCTGACTTGTATTCGGGGAGTCAGCGGTTCACATCTCCGTCGGTCTTCTAGATATATGTTTTCTGTCGCTTCCTCAAGTAGGTTAAGACAAATGCCGGAATGGTTCCTAACAGAGCCGATTTCCTTCGAGAAATCGAGCTTGTGATCTGTCTCGATGTCCACAGGACCTTACACTAATGCTCCTTTCTTCTTTTCTGGGTCATCCAGTGACGCCTGTGGGCTGAGGATAACACGGCGGCCGTCGGTACCGTTGGGCCTTCCAAGGCCTGTTCGGACGGAGTTTGGTTCTTTTCTGGGTCATTGAGTGTTTGCCATTGCCGTTTCGTATCGATGTCTGTGATAGACGGTTTTCCAAAGTAAAGATTTATCTGCGTTTTTATGGATGATTATGGAATGATAGGAAGATTGAATGAAGCCGGTGCGAGCACACAGCTCTTGAAGAGCGCCAAAGGGACCACCAAGCTTAACGTCAGTGTCCGTTGGATGGATCACCACCAACAGTGTCACATCCTCCCACTTCGTGACATACAGTGGAGAAGTTCGGGCCTTAACCGAATATACACGTTGAATCCAAACTTCGCCGACACAATTCCTAGAGTTATTCAGGGTTATTTTCGAAGTCCTGTGATTTAAGGAATCTGTACTTTTAATGACTCGCTAGAAAGTAATTGCTTCTCTTTAGATTTCTTAGCCCTGTTTATCGTTATAACGGTATTTCACTGAAATTATGCCCGCCACCGGTAGCTGAATGGTCAGTGTGACGGATTGTCAATCCTCTGGGCCCGGGTTCGATTCCCGGCTGGGTCGGGGAATTTTCTCCGCCCAGGGACGGGGTGTTGTGCTGTCCTCATCATCATCCTGTCATCCTCATCTACTGCAGGTCGCCGACGTGGCGTCAAATTGGAAGACCGGCACCCGGCGAACGGCCTGCCCGACGGGGGACTCTAACCATACGATTTAAAAAATTATGTACACAAAAGTGCAAATGTCGATGGAATGCGCTGCGTGTTCTGTTTGGAAATAAGAAATAAATGTGTTCCATTCACTCATGGTGCTTGCCTTCAGTACTTTTCGACGGCCGTTGTGGCCGAGCGGTTCTAGGCGCTTCCGTCCAGAACCGCGCTGCTGCTACGGTCGCAGGTTCGAATCCTGCCTCGGGCATGGGTGTGTGTGATATCCTTACGTTACCTAGGTTTAAGTAGTTCTAAGTTCTAGGGGACTGATGACCTCAGATGGTAAGTCCCATAGTGCTTAGAGGCATTTGAGCCATTCAGTACTTTTCGGTCATCTCTAGCATTGGGGTAATAAACCAGTAAATCATAGTGAAGTTATTACTGTGTAACGAGGTAACCGATACTATGTGTCCCTTACACAAAAATTCTCATAAACTATTCCTAAACAATAACGGAAATTTTAAATTTTATGTCTTGGAGTACGTCGAGTTCAATTTTTACACAAATGACATGACAGGTAACGATGGGCACAGAACGCAGTTGTGCATACCGAGACAAGCTTGTTACGAGTCGCAGAAGGACTTGCAGGTTATTAGCAGCCAGTGAGAAGATCAACAGCTGTCTCTAAATTTGAAATAACTTACTTTCAACCCAATTCGATTGAAAAGCCCCTCGTTACCTTTGTAATCCTCAGCGTTCTTCTGCGGCACCACATTTCGAAAGCCTCTATCAATTCTCTCCTTCCTCGGAATGTTTGTCATCATCAGCGTTTCACTTTGGTATAAAGTTGCACTCCACACTAATGCCTTGAGAAAAAAGACTTCCTAACGCTCAAATCTGCATTACATGTTAACAAATTTCTGCGTTTCAGAAACGCTTTTCTTCTTATCGCCAGTCTGCATTTTAAATCTTCTTTACTTTGACCATCGTCAGTTATTTTAGTGGCGAAATTCCAAAAATCGTTCACTTCCCTTGCGCAAGCCCTGATTTTATTGAACTACAATCCCTTGTTCTTTTTTATATTCATCTTATGGTCTCTTTTCAAGACACTATTCCTTTCGTTAAACTCATTTTTCGACTACTGTGCCGTACCTGGAAGGATTAGAATTTGGTAACGTTTTTGGTCAATAAAATTTTTCTGGGTTTGTGACCGTATTGTCAATTTGTAAAACTACCGACGTTTCTACCCGGGAGTAGACAACATTCCGTTTGTAGATTAAAAATGAAGAAACTGCAAAAAGGTGGGAATTTAAGGAGATGGGACCTGGATAAACTGAAAGAACCAGAGGTTGTACAGAGTTTCAGGGAGAGCATAAGGGAACAATTGACAGGAATGGGGGAAAGAAATACAGTAGAAGAAGAATGGGTAGCTTTGAGGGATGAAGTAGTGAAGGCAGCAGAGGATCAAGTAGGTAAAAAGACGAGGGCTAGTAGAAATCCTTGGGTAACAGAAGAAATATTGAATTTAGTTGATGAAAGGAGAAAATATAAAAATGCAGTAAATGAAGCAGGCAAAAAGGAATACAAACGTCTCAAAAATGAGATCGACAGGAAGTGCAAAATGGCTAAGCAGGGATGGCTAGAGGACAAATGTAAGGATGTAGAGGCTTATCTCACTAGGGGTAAGATAGATACTGCCTACAGGAAAATTAAAGAGACCTTTGGAGAGAAGAGAACCACTTGTATGAATATCAAGAGCTCAGATGGAAACCCAGTTCTAAGCAAAGAAGGGAAAGCAGAAAGGTGGAAGGAGTATATAGAGGGTCTATACAAGGGCAATGCACTTGAGGACAATATTATGGAAATGGAAGACGATGTAGATGAAGATGAAATGGGAGATACGATACTGCGTGAAGATTTTGACAGAGCTCTGAAAGACATGAGTCGAAACAAGGCCCCGGGAGTAGACAACATTCCATTGGAACTACTGACGGCCTTGAGAGAGCCAGTCCTGACAAAACTCTACCATCTGGTGAGCAAGATGTATGAGACAGGCGAAATACCCTCAGACTTCAAGAAGAATATAATAATTCCAATCCCAAAGAAAGCAGGTGTTGACAGATGTGAAAATTACAGAACTATCAGTTTAATAAGTCACAGCTGCAAAATACTAACACGAATTCTTTACAGACGAATGGAAAAACTAGTAGAAGCCGACCTCAGGGAAGATCAGTTTGGATTCCGTAGAAACACTGGAACACGTGAGGCAATACTGACCTTACGACTTATCTTAGAAGAAAGATTAAGGAAAGGTAAACCTACGTTTCTAGCATTTGTAGACTTAGAGAAAGCTTTTGACAATGTTGACTCGAATACTCTCTTTCAAATTCTAAAGGTGGCAGGGAGCGAAAGGCTATTTACAATTTGTACAGAAACCAGATGGCAGTTATAAGAGTCGAGGGGCATGAAAGGGAAGCAGTGATTGGGAAGGGAGTGAGACAGGGTTGTAGCCTCTCCCCAATGTTATTCAATCTGTATATTGAGCAAGCAGTGAAGGAAACAAAAGAAAAATTCGGATTAGGTATTAAGATCCATGGAGAAGAAACAAAAACTTTGAGGTTCGCCGATGACATTGTAATTCTGTCAGAGACAGCAAAGGATTTGCAAGAGCAGTTGAATGGAATGGACAGTGTCTTGAAAGGAGGATATAAGATGAACATCAACAAAAGCAAAACAAGGATAATGGAATGTAGTCGAATTAAGTCGGGTGATGCTGAGGGAATTAGATTAGGAAATGAGACACTTAAAGTAGTAAAGGAGTTTTGCTATTTGGGGAGCAAAATAACTGATGATGGTCGAAGTAGAGAGGATATAAAATGTAGACTGGGAATGGCAAGGAAAGTGTTTCTGACGAAGAGAAATTTGTTGACATCGAGTATAGATTTCAGTGTCAGGAAGTCATTTCTGAAAGTATTTGTATGGAGTGTAGCCATGTATGGAAGTGAAACATGGACGATAAATAGTTTGGACAAGAAGAGAATAGAAGTTTTTGAAATGTGATGCTACAGAAGAATGCTGAGGATTAGATGGGTGGATCACATAACTAATGAGGAAGTATTGAATAGGATTGGGGAGAAGAGAAGTTTGTGGCACAACTTGACCAGAAGAAGGGATCGGTTGGTAGGACATGTTCTGTGGCATCAAGGGATCACCAATTTAGTATTGGAGGGCAGCGTGGAGGGTAAAAATCGTAGAGGGAGACCAAGAGATGAATACACTAAGCAGATTCAGAAGGATGTAGGTTGCAGTAGGTACTGGGAGATGAAGAGGCTTGCACTGGATAGATTAGCATGGAGAGCTGCATCAAACCAGTCTCAGGACTGAAGACCACAACAACAACCACCGACGTTTCTGTCAATGTTTCAAAGCAGGAAAACAACGCCACGTCACAACTGTCACCTGGCTTTCCATTCGTCCACTTGCACCAATCACAAGCAGTAATGGAAACACCAATCAAAACGTCGGATTTCCATCAATGGAAAGAAGTTAAAAAACGCCAATAAAGAACTTTTAACATCCTTCCCCTCCATCCTTAACAGCCTATCAGAATTAGATAACAGCCACGTCTGCAAGTATATAAGAAACAAAGTTGTCTCATTCAGCAGCAAATAAAAAACGCCCTGGAGGAGGTCACTTGCAACAGTGACCGAAATGTCGGTAGTTCTACATACTGACAATGCGGTCACAAAACCAGAAAAATTCTATTGGCTGTGACAATGGCCGCAGAAGCCTACGTTTATAGTAAAGTTTTTATTTCTTCCTCTTGAACTTTGTCGTAGCAAATTTCTCCATTGTTTCCTTCAAAACTTGTTGAATGTAGAGATTGACTAACATGTGGGAGCCCGCCCGGCTAGCCGCGCGGTCTAACGCGCTGCTTCCCGAGCGGGAAGGCGTGCCGGTCCCCGGCATTAATCCACCCGGCGGATTAGTGTTGAAGTCTGGTGTGCCGGCCCGTATGTGGATGGTTTTTAAGGCGGTTTTCCATCTGCCTCGGCGAATGCGGGCTGGTTCCCCATATTCCGACTCAGTTACACTATGTCGGCGATTGCTGCGCAAAAACTGTCTCCACGTAGGCGTACACCATAATTACTCTACCACGCAAACATTTGGGGTTACACTCGTCTGGTATGAGACGTTCCCGGGAGGAGGGCGGGCCGAACCGCGCAATAACCCTGGGTTCGGTGTGGGGCGGCGGTGGGGTGGGTGGACTGCTGTGGCCTGTTGTGGGGTTGTGAACTACTGATGGCTACGGCGGGACGAAGCCTCTCCGTCGTTTCTAGGTCCCCGGCTCAATACACAATACGTGGGATATGCTGAAACGCTGTTTCAACTTCTACTTGCGTCTCACGCCCTTCAACACTTACAACTACAGCACTTTCGTGTACTGTATTTTATCTCAGCCGACTACAGAATTTGGAAGAAGGTATTGCACTCAAAATTGTCAAAAACTCCCCCCCCCCCCCCACTTTTTTTTTAAGACTGGAATATGCAACGTAGGCTGTTGTATCGAACCACTCAGGAGACTGTCGGCAGAGACGTCGAGACGCTGCCTTGTCCCCCTCGGTCGCCTCATCTCGGTGGAAGGCGACCAGAGCGTGCGCGGTCTGAGTAAGGCGATCCGGCGCGCGGCTGCGGTCTCTTTGGCGGCCGCAGAGGCTCGCCCGCCGCGCCTGTACCTGAGAGCCGGCGCGTATTTCTGACCCGCCGTGTCAACGACCCGCGCGCGGGTCAAGTGCGCGCACCGCCGCCCACGAGTACCAGTACCCGCCAGCCAGCGCTGCGGGGCCGGCTGACGTCACCACGGCTCGCCGAGTCACGGCCGAAGCGTCCGCATTTCCCTACTAACGCCCTCTACACCGCGGCCGGCATGGTCTACGTACAAGCACCAGATGGACACGTCGCGCGGCATATTCAGTAGCTTGAGAGGATCAACTACAAGGTTTGGCAGTTAACCCTGAAATAAATGTTACGTGATCACTCACGTTTTACCGAGCAAGGGGGCGCATTCCAGTGGACTCGCATTCGGGACGATGACGGTTCAGAGTCGCGTCCGTCACTCCCGATTTAGGTATGCCGTGATGTCCCTAAATCGCTTCAGGAAAATACCGGGATGGTTCGTTTGAAAGGGCACAGTCGACTTCCTTCCCCATCCTTCCCTAATCTGATGGGGCCGACGACCTCGGTGTTTGGTCCCCTCCCCCAAATCAACCGCCGGCCGCTGTGGCCGAGCGGTTCTAGGCGCTTCAGTCCGGAACCGCGCTGCTGCTACGGTCGCACGTTCGAATCTTGCCTCAGGCATGGATGTGTGTGATGATGTCCTTAGGTTAGTTAGGTTTAAGTACTGCTAAGTGTAGGGGACTGATGACCTCATATATTAAGTCCCGTAGTGCTTGCAGCCATTCGAACCAAATCAACCAACCAACCACCCTCTCAGGTTTTGTCGGCGCGATTGATTAATGCTGTCCTCCCGGGTATCCTGCCGAGTTGTTGTTTCCATTTTAAGCACCACACTTCAACGACCCGACCCATCCGCCTCCTTCGGTTGCTGCGAGTTCCGCTGTTAAGGCGTGTACATTCTAGGACAACGAAATACAACCAACGGATTCGGCCGAACTTTGGTCGCCAGCGCACTGGAGTTCGCTCTCTCATCGTCGCCACACCAATGGGCTGAGGTAAGGCATTCGCCCGTGTAGAAACGCATAACTCTGATAACATGTCGAGGTTGCTCCCTTGTTGTTATTTTTGTAAAGTAGCGTTTTAATCGCAATTTTTAAAAAAAATGTTCAAATGTGTGTGAAATCTTATGGGACTTAACTGCTAAGGTCAACACACACCCATGCCCGAGGGAGGACTCGAACCTCCGCCGTGATCAGCCGCACAGTCCATGACTGCAATTTCACAAGTCGGCATTATAAGGGACGTAGAAGATATAGAAGTTGTCGCGCTTGGAGCATTTATTTTACTACAAGAAGTTAATCATCAGAAAAAGAAGGAAGAAACATGACGCTGGTGGACGATATCTCTTTTAAAACGTAAGCAGCAGTGTGGTGCGACAGAAAGTCTGACCTTAAATCTGAATTTGTATATGGTCCATTTCACAATGTTTTCGGAATAAAAGCTGCATATTTCAATACAGACTCCATTTCCTTTTACACAGTGACAATTATTGAACTATATGGAAAGAACGTAAATTAATTACAAACAGCGGCGTGCACACACTTTATTCAACATGTAAACGGCACTACAGATATTCGCATTTAGGTTATGATATATTCCATATACCTGCCGTAATTGGCGATGATGTAGCGCTGTCGATGACCTCCTGAATGACTGTTCGCAGCGCAGCAATGGTTTTGGGGTTATTGCTCTACAGTTTGTCTTTAATATAGCCCCACAAAAAGGAGACGCGTGTCTTCAGATCCGAAGAATGTGGCGGCCAATCGAGGCCCATGCCAGTGACCTCTGGGTACCCCAGAGCCAGAATGCGGTCCCCAAAGTGCTCCTCCAGGACGTCAAACACTCCCCTGTTTCGATGGGGTCGAGCTCCGTCTTGCATGAACCACATCTTGTCGAAATCAGGATCACTTTGGATAATTGGTATGAAATCATCTTCCAAAACCTTCACATAGCGCGCCATCAAGGAATACCGCACCGACTATTCCGTGACCGGACATTGCACACCAGTCACCCGTTGAGGGTGAAGAGACTTCTCGATGGCGAAATGCGGATTCTTAGCCCCCCAAATGCACCAATTTTGCTTATTGACGAACCCATGCAAATGAAAGTGGGCTTCGTCGCTAAACCAAAAGTGCATGCGCATACTAATTTCCATCATGCCCCGCGGCCAACCGTGCAGTTTGTACGTCCTGACGCCAACCCGTTCAGAAGTTACGGCGATTTTATTTCATATATTTCAGTAATTGTCAACCTGTAGACAGATAAATAGATAGACAGATAGAGAGAGAGAGAGAGAGAGAGAGAGAGAGAGAGAGAGAGAAGATTCAACGAAGAGCAAAACGTTTCGTTACGGGATGCTTGGTAACCGCGATAGCTTGACAGACATGCTCATCAAACTCCATCGGCAGACGCTACAAGAGATGTGCTGTGCACCACGGACAGGGTGACTGCTGAAGGTGAGGGAGCCTACGTTTCAAAAAGAGTCAGGCGAACACATTATTTTGTCCCATGTACATGTATTGAAATGACTTTGGCGGAAATGTAGTCAAGAATAATGAGTGTTATCGACAGGGAATGTCAAACTGATTCCATATTTTTAGATTTCAAGAAGGCTTTCGACACCGTTCCACACAAGCGTCTTCTAACCAAACTGCGTGCCTATGGAATACCGTCTCAACTGAATTCGTGATTTCCTGTCAGAAAGGTCACAGTTCGTAGTAATAGACTGAAAATCATCCAGTAAAACAGAGTTAATATCCGGCGTTCCCTGAGAAAGTGTTAGAGGCCCTCTATTGTTCCTGATCTATGTTAACGATATAGGAGACAATCTTAGTAGCTGTCTTAGATTGTTTGCAGATGACGCTGTCGTTTACCGTCTTTTGAAATCATCAGATGAGCAAAACGAATTGCAAAATGATTTAGATAAGATATCTGTATGGTGCGAAAAGTGTGACGTTATTCACATGAGTACTAAAAGAAATCCACTAAATTTCGATTACGCAATAAGTCACACAAATTTGAAGGATGTAAATTCAACTAAATACTTAGGGATTACAATTACAAATTGGAACGATTACAATTACAAAATGGAACGATCATATAGATACTATTGTGGGTAGAGCAAACGAAAGACTGCGATTCATTGGCAGAACACTTGGAGGGTGCAACAGGTCTACTAAAGAGAAAGTTTACACCACGCTTGTCCGCCCTATTCTGGAATATTGCTGTGCGGTGTGGGATCCGCACCAGGTAGGACTGACGGATCACATCGAAAAAGAACAAAGAAGGGCGGCTCGTTTCGTATTATCGCGAAATAGGAGAGATAGTGCCACAGACATGACACGTGAATTGGAGTGGCAATCATTAAAACAAAGGCGTTTTTCTTTGCGACGGGATCTTTTCATGAAATTTCAACCACCAGTTTTCTCCTCCGATTGCGAAAACATTCTGTTGGCACCCACACATAGGGAGAAATGATCATCACGATAAAATAAATCAGTGCTCGCACAAAAAAATTAAGTGCTCGTTTTTCCCGCGCGCCGTTCGAGAGTGGAAAGATAGAGGGGCAGCTTGAAGGTGGTTCATTGAACCGTCTGCCAGGCACTTTTTTGTGAATAGCACAGTAATCACGTAGATGTAGAAATTAGAGCTTTGCCTTGTTCCGTTGTTCCCACTCACCATTCTCGAATGTAACAGGAAAGGCACAACTGATGACACTAAAAGGAACGGAGAATACTGTTTAAATGTCATCTCGGTTGCGCCCCATATTGAAAGGGACGTCCAGAGGTGCGCCTTAATTAATGTAGGACAACTGAGTGAAACCTAAATATGGATGGTTGTAGAGGAATTTGAACGGCAGTGTTCCCGTATGACAGTTCTGTGGTTTGCAGTTGCGTCACTTTGCTCGGTTTGCGTGTTCTGTTCATGATCTCTTAGTAAAGTCAAACTGCGAGGTCGAAAATAACCTGCATTTATTGATACCTGTTGTTACTATGTTATATTCAGCCTTGTGGAAACTATAAACTCGAAGCAACGAAAACTGATTATTCCTTTCTCTCTACCAACAAAAGGATTTCACTAGCGAGTATTTTACCCTTCCTATAATCCAACTGCAACTTAGGAACATCATGTTCCGTTGAAGCAGCATAGTGGCTATGAACGGTACAATCTCGGTATCTTTCGGTGCCATGACGTCAACTTCTCAATGTACGTCGTAAGTCATTTATGTCAAATAAAAAACTGAACATCACTTCTTGCTCTACATCTGAACTCCGCAAGCCACCTTATGGCGTGTGGTGGAGGGTACATTGTGTACCAATGGCATCCCTCTTCTCTCCTGAACCAGTGACGAATGGTGCGCGGGAAGAACGATTGGCGGTAAGTCTCCGTGTGACACATAATTGATGGACCAATTCATTCACCACAACAGGTGTTTACAAACAGGTGTAAAAACAAAGTAAAAAAGTTAATGAAAAGTCCAACAGTCCCCTGTAGCCGTAATTATTTACGTCAATTAGAGACCCACACAACCGGTTTCGCAACTTTGAATTCGGATCTTCTGATATATACACAGAAGAGCCAAAGAAACTGGTACACATGACAAATATCGTTTAGGAACCCCACGAGCTCGCAGAAGTGCCGCAACAAGACGTGGCATGGTCTAATATCTGAAGTAGTGCTGGAGGGAATTGACACCATGAATTCTGCAGGGCTGTCCATAAATCCGTAAGAGTACGAGGAGATTGAGCACTCTTCTGAACAGCACGTTGCAAAGCATTCCAGATATGCTAAATAACGTTCAGGTCTGGGAAGTTGGTGGCCAGCGGAAGTGTTTCAACTCAGAAGAGTGCTCCCGGAGCCACTCAGCTACTCTGTAGCAATTCTGGATGGGTGGGGTGTCGCACTGACCTGCTGGAATTGCCCAAGTCCGACGGAATGCAGAATGGACACGAATGGATGCAAGTGATCAGAAAGGATGCCTACGTACGTGTCACCTGTCAGAGTCGTATCTAGACGTATCGGGGGGCCATATCACTCCGACTGCACACGCTCCTCACGATTACAGAGCCTCCATCAGCTTGAACAGTCCGTTGCTGACATGCAGGGTCCATGGATTCATGAGGTTGTCTTCATACACGTACACGTGCAACCACTCGATACAATTTGAAACGAGACTCGTCCGAGCACGCAACATGGTTCCACCCATCAACAGTCCACTGTCGATGTTGACGGGCCCAGGCGTGGCGTAAAGCTTTGTGTCGTGCAGTCATCAAGGGTACACGAGTGGGCCTTCGACTCCGAAACCCCATATCGATGATGTTTCGTTGAATGGTTGGCACGTGGACACTTGTTGATGGCCCAGGATTGAACAATGCTGCGATTTGCGGAAGGGTTGCACTTCTCTCATGTTGAACGATTGTCTTCAGTCGTCGTTATCCCCGTTCTTCTACATCTACATTTATACTCCGCAAGCCACCCAACGGTGTGTGGCGGAGGGCACTTTACGTGCCACTGTCATTACCTCCCTTTCCTGTTCCAGTCGCGTATGGTTCGCGGAAAAAACGACTGTCTGAAAGCCTCCGTGCGCGCTCCAATCTCTCTAATTTTACATTCGCGATCTCCTCGGGAGTTATAAGTAGGGGGAAGCAATATATTCGATACCTCATCCAGGAACGCACCCTCTCGAGACCTGGCGAGCAAGCTACACCGCGATGCAGAGCGCCTCTCTTGCAGAGTCTGCCACTTGAGTTTGTTAAACATCTCCGTAACGCTATCACGGTTACCAAATAACCCTGTGACGAAACGCGCCGCTCTTCTTTGGATCTTCTCTATCTCCTCCGTCATGCCGATCTGGTACGGATCCCACACTGATGAGCAATACTCAAGTACAGGTCGAACGAGTGTTTTGTAAGCCACCTCCTTTGTTGATGGACTACATTTTCTAAGGACTCTCCCAATGAATCTCAACCTGGTACCCGCCTTACCAACAATTAATTTTATATGACCATTCCACTTCAAATCGTTCCGCACGCATACTCCCAGATATTTTACAGAAGTAACTGCGACCAGTGTTTTTTCCGCTATCATATAATCATACAATAAAGGATCCTTCTTTCTATGTATTCGCAATACATTACATTTGCCTATGTTAAGGGTCAGTTGCCACTCCCTGCACCAAGTGCCTATCCGCTGCAGATCTTCCTGCATTTCGCTACAATTTTCTAGTGCTGCAACTTCTCTGTATACTACAGCATCATCCGCGAAAAGCCGCATGGGACTTCCGACACTATCTACTAGGTCATTTATATATATTGTGAAAAGCAATGGTCCCATAACACTCTCCTGTGGCACGCCAGAGGTTACTTTAACGTCTGTAGACGTCTCTCCATTGATAACAACATGCTGTGTTCTGTTTGCTAAAAACTCTTCAATCCAGCCACACAGCTGGTCTGATATTCCGTAGGCTCTTACTTTGTTTATCAGGCGACAGTGCGGAACTGTATCGAACGCCTTCCGGAAGTCAAGAAAAATAGCATCTACCTGGGAGCCTGTATCTAATATTTTCTGGGTCTCATGAACAAATAAAGCGAGTTGGGTCTCACACGATCGCTGTTTCCGGAATCCATGTTGATTCCTACATAGTAGATTCTGGGTTTCCAAAAACGACATGATACTCGAGCAAAAAACATGTTCTAAAATTCTACAACAGATCGACGTCAGAGATATAGGTCTATAGTTTTGTGCATCTGCTCGACGACCCTTCTTGAAGACTGGGACTACCTGTGCTCTTTTCCAATCATTTGGAACCTTCCGTTCCTCTAGAGACTTGCGGTACACGGCTGTTAGAAGGGGGGCAAGTTCTTTCACGTACTCTGTGTAGAATCGAATTGGTATCCCGTCAGGTCCAGTGGACTTTCCTCTGTTGAGTGATTCCAGTTGCTTTCCTATTCCTTGGACACTTATTTCGATGTCAGCCATTTTTTCGTTTGTGCGAGGATTTAGAGAAGGAACTGCAGTGCGGTCTGCCTCTGTGAAACAGCTTTGGAAAAATGTGTTTAGTATTTCAGCTTTACGCGTGTCATCCTCTGTTTCAATGCCATCGTTGTTGCAGAATCTTTTTCCGGCCGCAACGATGTCGGAGATTTGATGTTTTACCGGATTTCACGGTACAGTCTTGAAATGGTCGACGGGAAAATCCACACTTCATCACTACCTCGGAGATGCTGTGTCCAATTGCTGGTGCGCCGACTATAACATCACGTTCAAACTCACTTAAATCTTGATAATCTGCCATTGTAGCACCAGTAACCAATCTAACGATTGCGCCTGACAGTTCTTGTCTTATATAGGCGTTGTCGACCGCAGCGCTGTATTCTGCCTGTTTACACATCTCTGTATTGGAATGCGCATGGCTATGCCAGTTTCTTTGGCGCTTCAGTGTATATAAATGCTATGTCATACGCTATAGGAAGTCGTTATAGAATGCCCCAGAGTAACAGCTGGCGAGACTAGGCAAAGTGCTTAGCCTCCCTCAACTGATAAAAACCAGTCTGTGTTACAATCAGGAACTTTCATCATTTTACCAAACATACGGTCCTGTGAGCCTTTGTCAAGCAACAGACGATGCCCCTCGTAAATGTTATACAGAGAAATAGTGGTTCTGGAAGCCGACACCCTTATATGTGACAGTAATCGTAGCAGCTGACACCACAAGCTACGAGGTGTGAGCTCGAACATTTCTAATTTTACCTTCATCTTTTCACAAGACACTCGTAGGGGAAACCAATATATTGCTTGACTCTCCTATGGATGTACGCTCTCGGACGTTTAACAGAAAACTGTACCGTGGATCACAACGCCTCTCTTGCAGCGTGTGCCGCAGGCGTTGGCTAAGCATCTCCGCGACGTTTTCGCGGTTACTATACGAACCTGTAACGAAGTACACAGCTCTCATTTGGATCTTCTCTATTTACTCTGCAGTCCTATCTGGCACGGATCCCACACTGACGATCAACATTCAGATACTGGTCGAACGAGGGTTTTTCGAAGCTACATCCATTGTGGGTGACTTTTTGAACGAATCTCGGTTTGGAATCTGTCTTACCTGCGATTAATTTTATGTGATTATTCCATTTCAAATCGCTCCGTACTCACAGTTCTACATATTTTGTGGATATGACTACTTCCAGTGTTTGTATGCAATGAAAAATAGTACAATAAGGGATCTTTCTGCATATTTACACGCAATACGTTACATTGGCTTATGTTGTGGGTCAGTTGCCACTCCTTGTACCAAACGTCGATCCTCCGCAGAACTTCATGCATTTCGCTACCACATTCTGGCGTCGCCGCTTCTCTCTACACAACAGCATCATTCGCGAAACGTCTCATGAAAGTTCCGACGTTGTTGGTTGGTTGGTTGGTTTGGGGGAAGAGACCAAACAGCGAGGTCATCGGTCTCATCGGGTTAGGGAAGGACGGAGAAGGAAGTCGGCCGTGCCCTTTCAAAGGAACCATTCCGGCATTTGCCTGGAGTGATTTAGGGAAATCACGGAAAACCTAAATCAGGATGGCCGGACGCGGGATTGAACCGTCGTCCTTCCGAATGCGAGTCCAGTGTGCTAACCACTGCGCCACCTCGCTCGGTCCCGACGTTGTCTGCTGGATCATTTACACTGATCAGCCAGAACATTATGACCACCTACCTAATAGCCGTTAGTGCACCTATGCCAAGGATAACAGAGGGGACGCGTCATGGCATGGAAACAACGAGGCCTTAGTAGGTCGCTGGAGGGAGTTGGCGCAACAGCTGCACACACAAAGTCATCGATTCCCGTATATTCTGGGAAAGGAGGCGATGAACTCCGACGCCGCGTTCAATCACATCCCAGACGTGTTCGATCGGGTTCAGATGTGGCAAGGTGGGGGGCCAGCACATCAACTGGAACTCGCCACTGTGTTCCTCGAAGCACTCCATCACACTCCTCGCCTTTTGACGTGGCGCGTTATCTTGTTGAAAATGCCACTGCCGTTGGGAAACATGATTGTCATTAAGGGCTGTAGTTTGCAACCAGTGTACGATACTCCTTGGCCGTTATGGTGCCATGCACGAGCTCCACTGGACCCACGGGTCTTCGCCTATGTTCCTCAGAGCCGCCGCCAGGTTGTCTCCGCCCCGCGGTACAGTTGCCAAGGAGCTGTTCCCTTGGAAGACGACGGATTCGCGCCCTCCCATCGACACGATGAAGAAGGTATCGGGATTCATCAGACCATGCAACGCTCTACTACTATGCCAACTTCCAGTACCGATGATCAAGTGTCCATTTCAGTCGAAGATGCCGATATCGTAGTGTTAACATTGGCACATGCATGCGTCGACGGCTGCGGAGGCCCATCGTTAAAGAGTTTTCGGTGCACTGTGTTTGGAAAAATTGGAAATTTGTGGTATGTTCCTATGGGACCAAACTGCTGAGGTCATCGGTACTTAGGCTTGCACACTACTTAATTTAACTAACTTACACTAACGACAACACACACACACCCATCCCGGGGGGGGGGGGGGGAGGACTCGAACCTCCGCCCGTGGGAGCCGCGCGAACCGTGGCAAGACGCCCTAGACCGCGCGGCTACCCCGCGCGACGCATTGTGTTTCAGGTACCCTTCTACACAGCTTAGCATTGAAGTCTCATGTTGCCGCCACAGTTCGCCACCTGTCCTGTTTTACCAGTCTGCCCAGTCTACGGCGTCCGACGCGTTTTCGGATTGGTTTCGCCACGTGTTGAAATCACTCACCGCAACACTCTTCGAACACTCGACAAGTCGTGCGGTTTCAGAAATGCTCGTTACCGAGCCTCTGGCCCATCATAATCTGCCCTCGGTCAAACTCAGATAGATCGTGGCCTTCCCCATTCTACACGCGGACAGCACACTGTGTGTCTGACTAGCAGTGATTCCTTGTCAGGTGACGCTGATATCGCCTTGATCGGTTTACATCGATAGTAGGTCGGTGGTCATACTGTTCTGGCTGATCAGTGAATATGTATTGCGAAGAGTAAATAGTACAATAACACTCCCATGTGGAACGCCCGAAGTTACTTTTATGTCTGAAGATTTCTCTCCGTTGAAAATGACTTCTTGTGTTCTGCTTGCTATAAACTCTTCAAGGCAGTCACACAACTCCTCTGATATCCTGTGTGCTAGTATTTTGTTCATTAGACGGCAGTGCGGAAGTTTATCGGACGCCTTCCGGAAGTCAAGGAACACGGCATATCCCTGGACGCCGGTATCTATTTGTTTCTGAGCCTCGTCGACGAACAGAGCGAGCTGGGTATCACACGGCCCTTGTTTTCGGGAACCCTGTTGATTCCTACAGAGGAGATTTTCGGTGTCCAGAAATGTCACAATTCTACAACAAACCGATTTTAGATATGCAAGCCTCTCGTTTTGTGCGTCTGTTCGACGACTCTTCTTGAAAATGGGAATGCAAAAGATCTCTCGTTTCAGGGTTATCGGCCACGTGTTTAATTTTAATCCTATAATTTCAGCACTTCCCAAGGAATCTGAGGAAAAATGAATCTGTTACACCTGAATGCTTTAAAACGCTGAATAGTGCGCGGTGTAAGGAAGGCAGGATGACAGGCAGGCAAGGGTTTACCGTCGTCAGAGACGGAGCGCAAGTTTGATTGGTTGGTTGATTTGGGGAAGGGGAGCAAACAGCGAGGTCATCGGTCCCATCGGATTAGGGAAGGAAGGTGGCCGTGCCCTTTCAGAGGAACCATCCTGGTAGTTCCCTTAAGCGATTTAGAGATATCACGGAAAACCTAAATCAGGATGACAGGTCGCGGGTTTGAACCGGCGTCCTCCCGAATGCGAGTCCAGTGTACTGACCACTGCGCCACCGCAGACCCGTTCTCACCGCAGGCTTGCAGCCGCACGCTTCGATTTCGAACGAAGCTGGCGTTAAGATTTAACGAACGCTCAAGGTGCGGTTATCTGAGCTGGAAACCTTATGAGTTCTGGCTAGGGAGGCAGCGGGGAGAGGCGGAGTTGTATCGGCTTCAAACCGCGAGCGTGTGCCAGTACGTATGCTGATTCGCAGCGAGAAAAGTCATCGTCACCCGTGAACTCTCGATTTAGTTTAATACATTATGGGCGAAATAGAAATGAAATTCCAATTTGGGCCAATGAACGTCAGTAGGATGTGGATTCCTCTTGGCTCTTCACTGTAGCACAATTACATACAGAGTCACCCCTCTCAATTTCACTTCACTTCTCGCTCCTCACCTTCTCCAACTCACACTCCACCACAACTATTATATACTTCTGTCTACATATCATGGCTTCTCCTTCACCTACAAAAAAAAAAACCCTCTCAATCACTATTCCTAGACTATCTTTACACAGTATATAAATAAACAGTAACATAATTAAACAGAATTACACGTATACAATTAACTAAAATACAAAAATAAGATTATAGGTCAAAGACAAACTAGTGGCAATGTTATGTTGGCTACACTTGAAAACACAAACCCCAATACATACTTCGAAGTACGAAAATAAACAGAAAACAGTGGTGTGCAACAAAGTGTGCTGTGTAAAACATAAGAAATGCATACTTCTGCAGGTCAACTAAAAATTAGGCTACAAGTATCAGTGTCAAACGAAGAACAACGCTAAAGATGTGCTAGCAAACGGCATTGCCCGGTGTAGGCGAGAAACCAAGCGGATATCACTGTATGTAAACAGCAACATATTGTTAACGAACTGTCTTTCGATGATAAAAACAAATCAAATTATAAATCTCTTTCATTACAGACCATTTATGATGCTTCACCTTAATAAAGAGAAACGCATTTGGTGGAAAAAACACGCTGATTTCTTGTAGTTGCAACGACAGAACAAAATACCCTTCGTCAGGACTGTCTAAATAGGTAACGGGCGAGCAGTGACCTTGGAGGTCGATGTTGGAATTCCAAATTCGAACGTTCCTTAACGACTCATTCTTAACAAATGACCTTACATGCAGCTGATGCCAGTACTCGGTTCTCCTTCCTAACGAGAAATGAAACTAGTCGCCTCATCTTGCAATTGTCGAAATGTCACATCTTCAACACATCCATGCATTCCTGGATATTTGGAAAGCTTTTGACACGGTGCCACACTGCACACAGTTAAAGACGCTACGAGCATACGGAACACGTTCCCAGATACGTGAGTAGCTCGAAAACGTCTTAAGCAAGAGAATCCAGTATGTTGTCCCCGGCGGCGAGTTTTCACCGGAGAGAAGAGTATCAATCGCCATAACAACGCCGGGCAGTAGCAAACAGGTTTTAGATGCAAATTGTAGGTAGCAAAGAGGCTCATGCATTGCTCCTAATGACTGTGCTCTAGAACGTGGTGTCCACAGTGATTTGGAGTTTAAAGTTATTTTTTAAAATGGGAACCCTAGTATTTGATTTAAGATTTGAAAACAGCGCCAAATTTTATGTATAAAATGAGGCATTATTCAAGGTCATGGCAAGATTTACTGAAGGTCAAACAAGAATATACGTGGTTCTAGTAGGGATGAACTCTTGGACAGAGAAGGGATACAGCACAACGACATGTAAATCGATTACCTACGTTTTAATTTCATTTATTCTGTCTTGCAGGTGTTAAAATAACATTCATACGTTGTGATTTATTTATTTTTGCCAATACATATGTTAGCTAAAGCTTAACATTCTAATCTGTCTTCGATCTTTCCAAATCCGGCGTCACAAATAGGGGTTTGCATGAAGCAAAATTCAACATTCGAATGACCTTCGGTAATTACTTTGAAGATCATGTTTATTGGTAATGATTATGTGACCCGTAATGTCTCTTCCGATTTGTATTTACCATTGTATTTTGCTGTAACGCTCCTGCACTCCAAGTTAATCCCTGCTAGAACTAAATACATATTTGGGTCTTTGATTTTCATTGCAAAAAAAATTGGTTCAAATGGCTCTGAGCACTATGGGACTCAACTGCTGAGGTCATTAGTCCCCTAGAACTTAGAACTAGTTAAACCTAACTAACCTAAGGACATCACAAACATCCATGCCCGAGGCAGGATTCGAACCTGCGACCGTAGCGGTCTTGCGGTTTCAGACTGCAGCGCCTTTAACCGCACGGCCACTTCGGCCGGCGATTTTCATTGCACCCTGCCATGATCTTGAATAGCGTATCATTGTATACCTAAAATCTGCCGTTGTTTTCAAAACGTAAATGAAATATTACGGTTCTCATTTCACTTTAACCACGAAATCAGCTTGAAAATCACCGTCAAAGTCACAGCCATTAGTAGCAATGCGTAATCCTCTTCTCTACTTACAACGTTTATGCAAAACACTTTCTTGTGTCTTAACTCTAAACCCAGTTATTCCCCATTATGGATTAAAATGGTCCAGCCTGTAGATGTAAGACTACTACCATTCACTTACATTAAAGTACAGTGTGTCGCAGTTTGAAAAACGCAAAATGTTCGACCAAATACATCCATGCGATTTGTTTTCATTTCACAGTGAGCATTTGAGTTCTACGACACTGAAACAGAATATTTATGGAGTGTTTCGTCTGTTACGCAAGCGCAACATACATAAATTTACGGTCTAATAATTTTTACATATAAAAATGTTAAATTTACCTGAGTCATGCACTAATAATTCTTCACGGCAGCCGGCCGGTGTGGCCTGCGGTTCTAGGCGCTTCAGTCTGGAACCGCGTGACCGCTACGGTCGCAGGTGCGAATCCTACCTCGGGCATGGATGTGTGTGATGTCCTTAGGTTAGTTAGGTTTAAGTAGTTCTAAGTCTAAGGGACTGATGACCTCAGATGTTAAGTCCCATAGTGCTCAGAGCCATTTGACCATTTTCTTTTCGTTCATCTGCTCTAGCGATGTGCCTCCAAACTTCCAAATGGTTAAGAGGCTTCCTCGTCAATACACTGTCACAACATCCAATTTAAAAACTGTCGATCTTTCCAACTGAGTATCGTTGTAATTCTGCAGTAATCTAGTTCCCCATTTGAATGTTTTGTAAAAGCTTCAGTACACCTGCAAGCGCAACATACATAAATTTACGGTCTAATAACTTTTACATATAAAAATGTTAAATTTACCTGTATCATGCGTTCTTCGAACACAATTTCTGCTATATAAATGCATTTAGCATTATTTGAATATGTAAATGTCAATTTCGAATCATACACTCGTGTGTATCTACGTTTAGAGGTAAAAAGTGGTTTCGCACTTTTTAGAATACGTCCAGCATATGTAAACAGTTGTGCTATCGTGTAGCGTGTGTGTGAGTTATGCAATAAGCAATTGTGGGCAACATGTATATGGACATAATCTGTTGCACAAGGTGTTTTACGTTTTTAAATATTTTAGCAATGACAAATCTTTTATAATGTGCTATTTTTATCCACTTGACATCTTCTGAGTGAGGTCATCGTAAAATTAACATGTTTTGAAACAAAAGATTATAAGACCTGAATATGACAGCATAGTCTGTGGAAAACGGTTGCCTTAAATAAAAAAATATTTTATGCGATCTTGGCTGTTGAATGGTTTTTAACTATTAAACAGAATGCACTTCAGTTCTCAAAAAATGACAAAATTTAATCAAATGTGTTTAGAGGTATTTCATTCAAAGTTTTTGAGTGTCATAATCTTATATTTGTATGAAATCTACGCCCGCTTTTGCGTCCGTCATTAGCTTCACCGTCTTCTTCAAATCAGAGCGCAGGAGCGTACAGCACTTCATTGGGGAAACGTTCATACGCAGCGGAAAACTTGAATTTGACAACTCGTACACGACAGCAGTACTTGTTTATACCTTGGACTTGTCATGTATCAGTCCGTGCGAGTCACTGAGTGAACATGAACCAGACTTCAGTTAAGGAGCCATTGCAAGTGGGTGTCATTTGTTCGGCCGCTTCATGCGTGTCTTTCTATTTGACGCCACTATGGCGCCTTGCACGTCGATGAAGATGAGAAACCCGACTTCTGAGAGAAGAAAATCTCCGACCCGGCCGCGAATTGAACCCGTGGTCCCACGAAATAGAGGCAGAGGTACTAACCACTTGACCTTGAATTGCAGACAACAGCCCTGAAGTAAACTTGTTCTAGCTGGGATTCACAGACATAAAAATTTTTTTGAAGGACATCAAAATGGTTCAAAATGGCTCTGAGCACTATAGGACTTAACTTCTGAGGTCATCAGTCCCCTACAACTTAGAACTACTTAAACCTAACTAACCTAAAGACATCACACACATCCATGCCCGAGGCAGGATTCGAACCTGCGACCGTAGCGGTCGCGCGGTTACAGACTGTAGCGCCTAGAACCGCTCGGCCACCTCGGCCGGCGGTCTGTCGGGAGTAAAGGGACTAAACAGCACCGTCACCAATCCTTCGATCAAGGGGCAGTTCAAGCGGATTTAGTGACGTCCATGATGTACACGCACGATGACGAAACAGTGTAGGAAAGGTAAGAATGAGGCATTGAAGGCAATACGGATGCCAGTGCTGAGAAATAATTTATGGAGAAGTGTAGGGATTGGGCCGGTATGTAGGTCAGAGGAGACGAGGGGTCTCCCACAACTCATCCAGTGGCGAAAAACGACCCACACTACATCCGACCCGCAACACCCCGATGAAGGGCAAAGACAGTTACAGAGCACAGAATATCTTCAAATCTGCAGATTCAGAAGAGTAAAAGTGAGAAGCCTAAAAATTTGTTGGGCATCAGTTGGACCGTCGATAATGAAAAACAGGAAGAGAGAGATAGGTATGCTACAGATCCCGCCCTTACCCCAGCGTAGTCATGACGTACAAGAGCATCCACTATTTAACAGAATCATCATAATCATTTAAGACTGATTATGCCTTTTCAGCGTTCAGTGTGGAGCATAGTCCCCCTTATAAAATTCCTCCATGATACCCTATTCAGTGCTAACATTGGTGCTTCTTCTGATGTTAAGCCTATTGCTTCAAAATCATTCTTAACCGAATCCAGGTTCCTTCTCCTTGGTCTACCCCGACTCCTCCTACCCTCTACTGCTGAACCCATGAGTCTCTTGGGTAACCTTGCTTCTCTCATACGTGTAACATGACCCCAGCATCTAAGCCAGTTCGCCCTGACTGCTACATCTATAGAGTTCATTCCCAGTTTTTCTTTGATTTCCTCAATGTGGACACCCTCCTACCATTGTTCCCATCGACTAGTACCTGCAATCATCCTAGCTACTTTCATATCCGTAACCTCAACCTTATTGATAAGGTAACTTGAATCCACCCAGCTTTCGCTCCCATACAACAAAGTTGGTCGAAAGATTAAAAGGTGCACATATAACTTAGTCTTGGTACTGACTTCCTTCTCGCAGAAGAGAGTAGATTGTAGCTGAGCGCTTAGTGCATTAGCTTTGCTACACCTCGCTTCCAGTTCTTTCACTATGTTGCCATCCTGTGAGAATATGCATCCTAAGTACTTGAAACTGTCCACCTGTTCTAACTTTGTTCCTCCTATTTGGCACTCAACCCGTTTATATCTCTTTCCCACTGACATTACTTTCGTTTTGGAGACGCTAATCTTCATACCATAGTCCTTATATTTCTGATCTAGCTCTGAAATATTACTTTGTAAACTTTCAATCGAATCTGCCATCACAAATAAGTCATCCGCATATGCGAGACTGCTTATTTTGTGTTCACATATCTTAATCTCACCCAGCCAGTCTATTGTTTTCAGCATATGTTCCATAAATAATATGAACAACAGTGGAGACAGGTTGCATCCTTGTCTTACCCGTGAAACTACTCTGAACTCAATTTACCGTCAACTCTAACTGCTGCCTGACCATCTATGTAAAGACCTTTAATTGCTTGCAAAAGTTTGCCTCCTATTCCATAATCTCGTAGAACAGACGATAACTTCCTCCTAGGAACCCGGTCATATGCCTTTTC
Organism: Schistocerca americana; assembly: GCF_021461395.2. Classification (NCBI taxonomy): domain Eukaryota; kingdom Metazoa; phylum Arthropoda; class Insecta; order Orthoptera; family Acrididae; genus Schistocerca; species Schistocerca americana. Next base: position 263,095,241 of record NC_060120.1, read on the forward strand.
TAGATCTATAAAGCATAGATACAATTCCCTGTTCCACTCTTAACACTTCTCCATTATTTGCCGTAAGCTAAAGATCTGGTCCTGACAACCTCTAAGAGGCCTAAACCCACACTGATTTTCATCCAATTTGTCCTCAACCAATACTCGCACTTTCCTTTCAACAATACCTGAGAAGATTTTACCCACAACGCTGATTAAAGAGGTACCTCTGTGGTTGTTACAATCTTTTCTGTTTCCGTATTTAAAGATTGGTGTGATTACTGCTTTCGTCCAGTCTGATGAAACCTGTCCCGACTCACCCGCCATTTCAATTATCCTGTGTAGCCATTTAAGACCTGACATTCCACTGTATTTGATGAGTTCCGACTTAATTTCATCCACCCCAGCCGCTTTATTGCACTGCAATCTATTGACCATTTTCTCCACTTCCTCAAATGTGATCCTATTTCTATCATCATTCCTATCCCATTGCACATCGAAATCTGAAACATTACTGATCGTATTTTCACCTACATTGAGCAACTCTTCAAAATATTCCTTCCATCTGCCCAAGGCATCAACAGGATTCACCAGAGGTTTTCCTGACTTGTCCAAAATACTTGTCATTTCCTTCTTACCCCCCTTTCGAAGACTGCTAATTACATTCCAGAATGATTTTCCAGCAGCTTGACCCAAAGTCTCCAACCTGTTTCCAAAGTCTTCCCAAGATTTCTTCTTGGATGCTGCAATTATCTGTTTGGCTTTGTTTCTTTCTTCAACAGAACTTTCTCTGTCTATCTGCGTTCTAGTATGTAGCCATTTTTGATACGCCTTCTTTTTCCTTTTACAGGCTGCCTTGACTGTATCATTCCACCAAGCTGTTTGCTTCGTCCTACCTTTACACACTACTGTTCCAAGACATTCTTTAGCCACTTCTAGTACTGTGTCCATGTACCTTGTCCATTCCTTTTCCAATGACTGTAATTGACTACATTCAACTAACTGGTACCTTTCTGAGATCACTGTTATGTACTTGTGCCTGATTTCCCTATCCTGAAGTTTCTCTACTCTTATCCTCCTACATATGGACCTGACCTCCTGCACTTTCGGCCTCACAATACCAATTTCACTGCAGACTAAATAGTGATCAATGTCATCAAAGAATCGCCTGAATACACGTGTGTCCCTCACAGCCTTCCTGAATTCCTGATCTGTTATTATATAGTCAATGACAGATCTGGTTCCCCTGCCTTCCCAAGTAAACCGGTGAATGTTCTTGTGTTTAAAAAAGGAGTTTGTGATTACTAAGCCCATACTGGCACAGAAATCCAAGAGTTGTTTCCCGTTCCTGTTGGCCTCCATATCCTCTCAAAATTTACCCATAAACTTTTCATACCCTTCTGTTCGATTTCCAATTATGGCATTAAAATCACCCATGAGCAGAGCACTGTCCTTGTCCTTTACTCGAACAACTACATCACTGAGTGCGTCATAAAAACTATCCATCTTATCTTGATCTATCCCTTCACAATGCGAATATACTGACACAATCCTAATTTTCTTGCTCGACACTGTAAAATCTATCCACATACCTTATTGCAACTACGCTGGGTTCCATTTCTTTCCTGATGTAAAGCCGTACATCCCATTGTGCTATTCCTGCTTTGACTCCTGACAGGTAGACCTTGTATTCTCCCACTTCCTCTTCTTTCTCACCCCTTATCCGAATGTCACTAACAGCTAAAACGTCCAACCCCATCTTACTTGCAGCCTCTGCCAGCTCTACCTTCTTCCCAGAGTAGCCCCCATTGATATTAATAGCTCCCCATCTCGTTACCATTCGTTTGCCGAGTCGTATCTTAGGAGTCCCTGGTTCGTCAATTAGAGGTGGGACTCCGTCACCTCCAAAGGTCCGAGGCATTTTGCTCTGATTGTTGCCAGCATCATATTTAAAGTACCAGGGAAGCAGATTGCTAGCCTTACTTACCCCGGGTCCCATTGAGTTTTACCCCTAACGGTTGAGGGACTAACCGGTGGATTTGGTAGTCTTTGCCGTCTGAGCACAAAGGTGACCACCACTCTGAATATGTCCGAGATGCCCAGCCTTATTCCAAAATAACTGGTTGGTTGGTTGGTTGGTTTGGGGAAGGAGACCAGACAGCGTGGTCATCGGTCTCATCGGATTAGGGAAGGATTGGGAAGGAAGTCGGCCGTGCCCTTTCAGAGGAACCATCCCGGCATTTGCCTGGAGTGATTTAGGGAAATCACGGAAAACCTAAATCAGGATGGCCGGACGCGGGATTGAACCGTCGTCCTCCCGAATGCGAGTCCAGTGTCTAACCACTGCGCCACCCCGCTCGGTCAAAATAACTGGTATCCCGACTGTCAGGACCACTTACTTGGCCACTCATACGTTGCCCGTGGTTCATGAACTAGGACATGACAACAGGAACCCACACCATGAACCACAGAGTGTTACCTCTAAAATAGAAAATGGGGTGCGGCATAAAAGGAGACAAACTGCAACGAAATGCAATTAGAACAGAGTACGGGAGGGATGGAAGGCCGATCTGGTCAATGAGGTAGAGTCAGAAGCTCTCCAGAGACAGCATGCAACAGTAGACGCTCCACCCCCAACCATCCCGCCCCTGCGCCGGAGATAGGTTAAAGCCCCTTAACCGAAAATAGATACCACTTTCACGGAAAACCAGTTCAACCGTCTGTATTTGACACAAAGAATTCGGAAGGACATGCTTAGCATGGAGGGCCAGAAGAAGAGGCAATTCAACCATGAAATGGGCTACTGTCTGTAAGGCTCTTCAATTACAGTGTACGGCTGGCTCGTTATGTAAAATGAACCTATGGGTTAGCGAACCATTGCCCACTCCCTTCTGGGAGGAACGGAAGTGAGTGTGCCATGGGCAGTAGTAGTCTGCATGGCAGTGTGAAGTTTATTAGAGGGAGCGGGAACCAACCAGATGTCATTCCGTATCCGAGAGAGCAGAGCCCTTATTTGGAACCGAAAATGCACACTTATGACCGGCAAAGCGAATGGGGGATGAGTAATCGCTCCTCTAGCCAGACGGTCGGCCAGCTTCATTCTCTGGGCTACCCAAATGACTTGAGACCCAGAGAAACACAACCGAACATTTAGTATGAATAAGTTCAGTGAGAGGGTCATGGATAGCAGAGACCACATGGTGAGAAAAGTAACATTGGTCAGTGGCCTGAATATTGCTCCCTGAGTCATTACCTATTAAAAAGTGGTCAGGGGAGGCCTGTTCCATAAAGTGTAGGGCTTTGTTAATGTCTATCACATCGACTGTTAAATTCCTGGCAATGAATGGTGTTCTTGAACGGCAGGGGACGTAAAAGGAAATCCTGTGTTATCCAGAGTCATCAGTAAAAGATGTCAGCACACTGAAGAAATGAACGTAACACACGCCCAAGGTCATGGAGGCGACTGAGACTTTGAAATAAATCTTCCAGTCCATATGTGGCGTAACAGCAAACCAGTGCTTAATATTGGTTAAAAACAGTCTTGGTTGCAATTTTAGTTTAAAAAAAACTGAAACTGCAACCAAGACTATTTTTAACCAATACTGAAATAAATCTGTCAATTCGCGCCTTAGGAACCAGCCAAGGGAGGGGAGCGTGCAAAAGACAATATGGGCAGTACAGTCCAGGTCGCAGCTTCGGAGATGTGGCAGAGCGCTGCGAGGCGCATTGCAGCTGGTAATCCCACCCGAGGGCGGCTTCAGGAGGTCGACGCTCCTTGTACCTATAATGAATGGGATACGTTGGAGGATCAAGGAATCGTCAAATGGAGATTCCATTGGAGACTAAGAATTGATACCGATGGAATGAAGAAGTGAGGACCCCACTGCAGCAGGAAGATTGTCTACAGGACTACAACAGAAGATGCCAGTGGCAAGATAAACTCCCCAATCGTGGTCTGGATCTAGCAATTTCGAAGCCGAAGGTGCTGCCGAGCCATAAACTTGCCAACCATAGCCCAGTCGGAATGAGACCAGACTTGGTAAATACAGGGAAGAGTAGCACAATCCGCATCCCAAGAGATATGGGCAAGGAAACAGACAGCGTTAAGCTTCCAAATGCACCGTTAAAGCTTCCACATGCACCTAGTCTTGCGTTGGTGAGTATGGGGCAGCTAAGTCAGCTTATTATCAAAAAGAAGGCCCGAAAAGCGGGACAGTGGAATAGCTTCCAAGCGCTGGGTCCCCAAATAGAGCCCTGGGTCCCCAAGTAGAGTTCTGGGTCACGATGGACTGTGGTACGACGACAGAGAAGCATGGTCCGCGTTTTGAAGAGAGAAATGGGAATCATGGGAAAGGGTCCACGCAGAGACTCGCAGAATGGCGCTTTGGAGCTGGCGTCCAGTCGAGGGTACAGAGAGGGAGCTATACCACATGGAAAGTCGTCGTCATACAGCGCACGGATGACCAACAGCTCGACGGAGGTCGCTAGCCCATTGATGACGGTGAGGAAGAGTGCCCCTGTGCGGCAGTTACAAAACTCATTAGTGACTATGTGCAGCGAAAGTGAACAAGGGGAAGCGGGGGAGGTGGCTTAACGACTGTTATTTTCGATTTCACTGGCCGGTTATTAATATTGACAGATCGAAAGGCGGTCTGCATCTACATCTACATACATACTCCGCAATCCACCGTACGGTGCGTGGCGGAGGGTACCTCGTACCACAACTAGCATCTTCTCTCCCTGTTCTACTCCCAAACAGAACGAGGGAAAAATGATTGCCTATACGCCTCTGTACGAGCCCTAATCTCTCTTATCTTATCTTTGTGGTCTTTCCGCGAAATGTAAGTTGGTGGCAGTAAAATTGTACTGCAGTCAGCCTCAAATGCTGGTTCTCTAAATTTCCTCAGTAGCGATTCACGAAAAGAACGCCTCCTTTCCTCTAGAGAATCCCATCCGTGTTCCTGAAGCATTTCCGTAACACTCGCGTGATGATCAAACCTACCAGTAACAAATCTAGCAGCCCGCCTCCGAATTGCTTCTATGTCCTCCCTCAATCCGACCTGATAGGGATCCCAAACGCTCGAGCAGTACTCAAGAATAGGTCGTATTAGTGTTTTATAAGCGGTCTCCTTTACAGATGAACCACATCTTCCCAAAATTCTACCAATAACCGAAGACGACATCCGCCTTCCCCACAACTGCCATTACATGCTTGTCCCACTTCATATCGCTCTCCGATGTTACGCCCAAATATTTAATGGACGTGACTGCGTCAAGCGCTACACTACTAATGGAGTATTCAAACATTTCGGGATTCTTTTTCCTATTCATCTGCATTAATTTACACTTATCTATAGTTAGAGTTAGCTGCCATTCTTTACACCAATCACAAATACTGTCCAAGCCAACTTGTATCCTCCTACTGGGCCGTCAGTTTTTCCTGCAGACCATAAAGTCCGGCGTCAACGTTTTCAGTCACGACAAAGCTTGTGCTCCCTGTCCCCGCTACCGATCACTGCCTTGGCTGGCACTATACGAAATGAACGGATGGACGAAACTTCAGTGTCAGCCAACGCTGAACTTATGAATACGGTGGAGCTCTCGAGGCACCTCGATGAACCGACCCGTATTTTAACAAGAGGCCGGTTCCCGGAATACCCGAGCAGGAGGCCAGCGATATCGCGCGCCCGGCTCCTCGTATGGGTGCCTGGTGTGGCGTGCTGTACGAGCATGTACGGAGAGCAGCCGCCGGCCGCCGCCCACAGAGGTGGTTCACCCCGACGCGCGCCGCGGGCAGCCACGCTCGCCGTAACTCAGCCCCCGACAGAACCGGTCAGCCGGGGGATATAGCTGGCTGGGGCTGGGCTGGGCTGGGCTGGCCGATACTGAATCACCCGTCCCCTCCCGGTCCGGCTGCATCGCCACACCCAGCCGGCTCGTCGGCGCCCTCGAATGCAACAGGCCAGAGTCGTGAGGTGCTACTGGCTGCGAGACCACGAGCGACTCCTGAACACTCCGCGACTAAATATGCCGTGCCACACCGGGACTCCAACGCTGGTCTCTGGTACTCGTATATCCCCCAGCCGGCGCCAGAGCACTCCTGGGACAAAGTCCCAAGCGACTGGAAAAAAATACGCAGTGACTCACGTATATAAGAAAGGTAAGAGAACGGACCCGCAAAATAACAGACCAATATCCCTAACTTCTGTTTGCTGTAGAATCCTTGAACATATTCTCAGTTCTAAAATAACATACCTTCTTGAGAAAGGGAAGCTTATTTCCACGAATCAGCATGGTTTTAGAAAGCATCGCTCGTGCGAAACTCATCTTGCCCGGTTGTCACATGATATAGTGAGAACTATGGATGAAGGGCAACAGGCAGATTTCATATTTGATTTCCGGAAAGCATTCGACACGGAGCCCCATTGCAGGCTGTTAACGAAGTGGGCAGCAATCTGTGGTTGTTTGCTGATGATGGTGTTGTGGCCGGCCGCGGTGGCCGTGCGGCTCTAGGCACTTCAGCCCGGAACCGCGGGACTGCTACGGTCGCAGGTTCGAATCCTGCCTCGGGCATGGATGTGTGTGATGTCCTTAGGTTAGTTAGGTTTAAGTAGTTCTAAGTTCTAGGGGACTGATGACCTAAGGTGTTACGTCCCATAGTGCTCAGAGCCATTTGAACCATTTGATGGCATTGTGTACAGTAAGGTGTCGAAGTTGAGTGACAGTAGGAAGGTACAAGACGACTTAGACAAAATTTCCAGTTGGTGTGATGAATGGTAGCTAAGGTGCTGCCTTTCACTAAAACTGAAACTGAGTCATTGGGACTCACTTCACATGTTTTGGGGAAATCTGTTTTGGCCAATGTCAAGAGGAGCCAAATGCCAAAGGTTGGGAAGCCTATTAATCGTCGGTAGTTCAAACGACGAATGATGATACCCCTTAGTTAGAGAAATGGCAGCAAGGGGCAGGAAAGAACACCAGGTGCACTTAGTATGCATACCTGGGGCCCTCATTCGACATGTTCAAGAGGCTACTCCAGCATCCATTGAGGGGACAGGGTGCAGCCAACTGCAGATTATGCCGCACGTTGTAACAAATTATGCCTGTCTCTGGGCTCTGAGGTCATTCTTGCGTCATTCCAGCGACTGGCAGTGAAGACTGAGAAGATCAGCCTTGTGCATGGAACTTCAACGAAGTTCACAATTTTCAAATGGCTCTTAGCACTATGGGACTTGACATCTGAGGTCATCAGTCCCCTGGACTTAGAATTACTTAAACCTAACTAACCTAACTACATCACACACATCCATGCCCGAGGCAGGATTCGAACCTGCGATCGTAGCGGTCGCGCGGTTCCAAACTAGCGCCTAGAACCGCTCGGCCACTCCAGCCGGCCAGTTCACAATTTGCAGCATCTTCCCCGGAACTGATCGTTGGCTTTGAGTCGAGTGGAAGAACTGAACCAGAGACTTGTCAAAGGTTTTGTTACAAGCTAGAATGCGACTTCATGGACATGCGACGTAGGGTTGAAAACTGTAGGGTCCTCCTAAATGGGTCAGGTGTGCACTACACATAACAGACTGCTGCTCATGTAGCTGACTGTGTGTATAGGGAGCACACGAGCGTTTTTCAGATTAGGCGACTCTGCATCCAGTCGAGATAACGATAGCTGCAGGGTAAGATCGAAAGACAGGTGAGGGTATTAAAATCCTATTGGTTAACTGCCGAAGCATTCGCAACAAAATGCCAGAGTTTAAAGCGCTCCTTAAAAGCAGTGAAGCTCACATAATACTCGGTAGGCCTACAGAAAGCTTGTTGAAACCGGAAATTTTGGGGAAAATTTAATTGTATATCGAAAGGATAGGCTAATAGGAAATGGAGGTGGTGTACTTGTCGCAGGAGACAAGAAACTCAGATCCACCAACATAGAAATTGAAGCTGCATGCGAGATTGTCTGGGCAAGAGGCTGAACGAAACGCGTTTGGATGCCAAGAGAGCAAGCTGTGGTCCCTCTAATGACTACCGTAGCAGAATATTGTCGTATGGTCTTTCACAAAACCCAAAGAAATTTTGGTCGTGTGCAACGGCTGTTAGTGTCACCAAAGTTAGTGTCCAGTCCCTAGCGAATCAGAAACCAAAATCTGAAGTGCTTAATTCCGTTTTCAAATGTTCCTTTACACAAAAAAAGGGTAATTGCCCCAATTTAATCCTCGTGCCGCTGAAACGATGACTGCAGTATGTATTAGCGTCAATGGTGTTGAGAAATATGTGAAATCGCTAAAATTGAACAAAGTTCCAGGGTCCGATGGAATCACTGTCAGATTCTATATTAAATTTGCGGCTGAGTTAGCCCCTCTTCTAACTATAATCTATCGTAGATTCCTCGAACGAAAAAGCCATACCCAGTTCCTGGAAAAAAGCGTAAGTCACACTCGTGTACAAGAAAGATTAGACTAGATTCGATTAGATTCAGTTTCCGTTCCATAGACATAAAAAATGAGATGATTCTCGTGGGTGTGGAACATGTCATAAAGTACAACATAAAAACGTAAAACATTTGAGTATAATACTTACTACCCTGATCATTTGTCTGGAGATAATCGAAATAGATAAATACAATGCAGTAAACTGGAACAGCTAATATTTACAGATTAACACAGAATGAAACACTGTTATGCAATATTAATAAATTTATCAAACACAAAAAATCCTACTCTTGACTGTTGTGACCAAGTGTGGTCAAAATAGAAATCTAACAGATATTTTTACTCAAGCTGGCTTAACAGTCTCTGTTAAGATATTCATCTATGGAGTAGGAGTGTAGGAGTGTGATTCACAAGACTACCGTTCAATATCCTTGACGTCAATTTGCTGTAGAATCTTAGAAAATATTCTGAGTTCAAACATAATAAGGTATCTCGAACAGAATAACCTCCTTCACCCCAACTAGCATGCATTCCGAAAACAATGATCATGTAAAACCCACTCTCTCTTTTCTCACGTGACATACCGAAAGCTTTGGCTCAAAGAAGGCAGGTGGATGCAGTATTTCTTGATTTCCGAAAGCTATTTCACTCTACCATCTACGCTTGTTGTAAAAGTACGATAATATGGGTATCAAGTGAAATTAGTGACTGGATTGAGGACTTTTTGTTAGGGAGGACGCAGCATGTTACCTTGGATGGAGAGTCATCGTTAGATGTAGAAGTATCTTCAGGTGTGCGTCAGGGAAGTGTGTTGGGACCCTTGCTGTTCATGTTGTATATCGTTGACCATGGAGACATTGTTAATAGTAATCTCAGAGTTTTTGCAGATGATACAGTTATCTACAATGAAGTACTGTCTGAAAGAAGCTGCATAAATATTCAGTCATATCTTCATTAGAGTTCAAAGTGGTGCAAAGATTGGAAATTTGCTTTAAGTGTTCAGAGATGTACAACTGTGCACTTCACAAAACGGTAAAACGTAGTATTCTATGACTACGATATCAATGAGTCACTGAAGGAATCGGCCGTCATACATCTACCTGTGTGTAACACTTTGTAGGGATATGAAATGGAATGATCACACAGGCTCACTCGTGGTAAAGCAGGTGGTACAGACTTCGGTTTGTTGGTAGAATCCTGGTCAAGTGCAATCAGTCTACAAAGGAGACTGCTTACAAATCACTCGTGCGACCGGTTCTAGAATATTGCTCGTGTGTGTGGGACCCGTACCAGATAGGACAAACGGAGGATACTGAACACATACATAGATGGGCAGCACGAATGATCACAGGTTTGATTAATCCGTGGGGGAGTGTCTCAGGGATACTGAAGGAATTGGAGTGGAAGACTCTTGGAAACAGACGTAAACTATCCTGAGAAAGTCTACAGTTTTGTTGCTTTAGACGTTTTATTATCGCGTGCGTGTGGTATTTCCTCCAGCTACAGTTGTGGTGACTGATTCGGTACTTTAAATAATGTACCTATTGCAATGCCTACAAGTTTCCTAGAACGACGTTCACAGATTTGACTGAAAAGTAACTGCATTTTCTTGCGCAGATATACGATCTTTTTCCGCAAAAGGTCAGGTCTTCTGCTGTTTACCATCCATTTTTTGTTCTTAAAACAGCATTCTATAACAAATACCTGTAGGTTACAAGAGAAAAGTAAATGAACTCACCGGTAACGTACCATTTCATACCTCTCAGGATCCTTAGGAAACCTAAGAAAAGACAAATGTGGTGTCTTCTTCTTATTGCGCTGCAGACGCTCCCGTTTGTAATATATATATAATTTCTACAAACCAATAAAAACAATCACGATTCGCATTCGCTTTCACACGATATCACTGAACAGTATAACTTGCTGGCCGCATGGCGCTCTCCTTTCCTCACAGAGACAAAGCTTAGTTACGAAGTTCACTGTAAAAAAAAAAAAAAAAAAAAAAAAAAAAAAAAAAAAAAATAGGAATACCGCATTTTCGATTGTACGTGGTGAGAACTCGGACAGCTGGGTTCTTCAGCTGCTGGTGCAACAACTTCTAAAATCAATAATATTAATGAATATGTCTCACATATCTCAAGAAATTCTGCTTCCGTTGCTTCTATGAAACACGCACTTAAAAATGTAAAACATTGTCAGGACAAACACGCTTTATTAAAGCGCCATCATTAAGTCAAATCTTCGATATTCAAAATCACAGAGCTTTTAATACGTTTGTTTGCATGTCCATCTTCCGCAGCAGCTGTTACAATCAGTTATTATTGCTTTTCCGTCTTGAGCTTACTACAATTTACGAGGGCAGTTCAATAAGTAATGCAATACATTTTTTTTCTCGGCCAATTTTGGTTGAAAAAACCGGAAATTTTTTGTGGAATATTTTCAAACATTCCCGCTTCGTCTCGTATAATTTCATTGACTTCCGACAGGTGGCAGCGCTGTACGGAGCTGTTAAAATGGCGTCTGTAACGGATGTGCGTTGCAAACAACGGGCAGTGATCGAGTTTCTTTTGGCGGAAAACCAGGGCATCTCAGCTATTCATAGGCGCTTGCAGAATGTCTACGGTGATCTGGCAGTGGACAAAAGCACGGTGAGTCGTTGGGCAAAGCGTGTGTCATCATCGCCGCAAGGTCAAGCAAGACTCTCTGATCTCCCGCGTGCGGGCCGACCGTGCATAGCTGTGACTCCTGCAATGGCGGAGCGTGCGAACACACTCGTTCGAGATGATCGACAGATCACCATCAAACAACTCAGTGCTCAACTTGACATCTCTGTTGGTAGTGCTGTCACAATTGTTCACCAGTTGGGATATTCAAAGGTTTGTTCCCGCTGGGTCCCTCGTTGTCTAACCGAACACCATAAAGAGCAAAGGAGAACCATCTGTGCGGAATTGCTTGCTCGTCATGTGGCTGAGGGTGACAATTTCTTGTCAAAGATTGTTACAGGCGGTGAAACATGGGTTCATCACTTCGAACCTGAAACAAAACGGCAATCAATGGAGTGGCGCCACACCCAGTCCCCTACCAAGAAAAAGTTTAAAGCCATACCCTCAGCCGGTAAAGTCATGGTTACAGTCTTCTGGGACGCTGAAGGGGTTATTCTGTTCGATGTCCTTCCCCATGGTCAAACGATCAACTCTGAAGTGTATTGTGCTACTCTTAAATTGAAGAAACGACTTCAGCGTGTTCGTAGGCACAAAAATCTGAACGAACTTCTCCTTCTTCATGACAACGCAAGACCTCACACAAGTCTTCGCACCCGAGAGGAGCTCACAAAACTTCAGTGGACTGTTCTTCCTCATGCACCCTACAGCCCCGATCTCGCACCGTCGGATTTCCATATGTTTGGCCCAATGAAGGACGCAATCCGTGGGAGGTACTACGCGGATGACGAAGAAGTTATTGATGCAGTACGACGTTGGCTCCGACATCGACCAGTGGAATGGTACCGTGCAGGCATACAGGCCCTCATTTCAAGGTGGCGTAAGGCCGTAGCATTGAATGGAGATTACGTTGAAAAATAGTGTTGTGTAGCTAAAAGATTGGGGAATAACCTGGTGTATTTCAATGCTGAATAAAACAACCCCTGTTTCAGAAAAAAAAGTGTTGCATTACTTATTGAACTGCCCTCGTAATTAAAGAGAATTACACCAGACGCGTTTCGCTTTTATTTATAAAGCATTTTCCGTGGTTATTCTGCAAATTGGATACATAAGTTATTGCCGGTCGGAGTGACCGAGCGGTTCTAGGTGCTACAATCTGGAACCGCGCGACCGCTACGGTCGCAGGTTCGAATCCTGCCTCGGGCATGGATGTGTGTGATGTCCTTAGGTTAGTTAGGTTTAAGTAGTTGTAACTTCTAGGGGACTGGTGACCTCAGAAGTTAAGTCCCATAGTGCTCAGAGTCATTTGAACCATAAGTTTGTACATTGTTCGTTGTTTTACGTCAAAAAAAAAAAAAGAAAGAAACTTGCACTCAACCTCCACATCTCTCGCACCTCTGTCTAACATACAAGAAGTTTTCACTAATTTACCCCCTCTCACTCTCTCTCTCTCTCTCTCTCTCTCTCTCTCTCTCTCTCTCTCACACACACACACACATACACACACAAAGTGTAGTTCCTCAGGTTGGCAATATTCACAACGTAAAACAGACCTAACACTGTTACTGTGCAGAGTGAGAAAACACGTAACTTCAGTCCAATTTACGCAGGTGAAGTGCAAATGATGCAGCGCAAGAAATACTGCAGAATGGCAAAAACTGCCAAGTGCATATCGAAGTCTTTCGGCGTCAACCGCTGCTAGCAAGGAGGCAAGAAGCAGTAGTTTCAATATGTGAAGGAAAACTATAAGTAACTTGCATACCAACTTCATAAACAAAATGCTGTCTTTTGAACCTAAAACAACCAAAAATGGAGAAGCGGCTGCCTCTAATTTGCAAAATAACCACGGAAAATGCTTTATAAATAAAAGCGAAACTCTTCTGGCGTTAACCTCGGCAATTAAAATGCAGCAAGCTCAACACGGAAAGCTAAAAATAACTGGCTGAACTCTTAATTACGAAAGATATAAACACAGAGGGTTGACCTGGTACTTCACCGTAGTTGCTTTTTGTGGTGAAAACCACGTGTGTTACAGTTACGGGTTGTGGTTTGTAACAAGACAGAATCGGTTGGTCTCAATAGCAAAAGCGTAATTTATGAAATTTCCCTGAACTGGCTGCAACTGAGGAAACTTTTGCATACCATACCGTTTGTTACAATCATAGCTACAGTTCAATGGATTGCACAATAAATGTCATTAAAAACTGTGATGTTAAGTTCAGTTGTAAACGAGCCAAAGCTGAAGCCATCATTAATGTGTATGACCTCCTTGCTGTAAACTAATTCTTAAAGAAGGTACTGGCCATGTAAACTTTGTAAGTTTATCCACTGATATCAGTAACCGCAAATCAACGAAGTTTCTTCCGGTATTAATTAAATATTTCATTTCAGAAATCGGGGTGCATCAAAAACCACTGGAATTCATTTCTACTGAAACTGAAACTTCTGATCTAATGTCTAAAAATGTGATGTCCGTTCTGCATGATCACTGCCTAGAATCAAAGTTTGTGTGTTTATCTGCTAACAATACGAACAGTATTTTTGGCAGAGCAAACGGAAGTGGCAGAGGGAATGTTTTTGCTAAAATTACAAGCAATCTTTGGTAGATATTACCTTATAGGTAATGTTGCGTGGCACATATAATCCGCAACCGTCTGGAAACAACATTTGGGAGGCTGTTCGTTGATATAGAGAAAATCTTTGTAACATTTACAAATATTTCAATATTTTTACCTTACGGGTGAAAAGACGCAAAGAGTTCTGTGATTTGGTGAATGCCAGTTACCGTCAATTGCTATGGTTGGCATTGCTTCCTGCTCTTGAAAGCATATTGAATTTATATCCTGATCTGAAATCATTTTTCTCTCTGAATCAGTTTGTCGTTTATCTTTGCAGTCAGTTTTCAACGATGAGGAGTCTGACTGATTGTAGTTTGCTCGTAGTCGAATTATGATTATAATTTGCTCTTAGTCCGATCAATCTTTTTGAAACACGGCATTCGAAAAATCGAAAAGCAGGATGTCTGCCTTGCAGAGAGAATGCCTTATTACGAATTACTCACAACAAAATTAAAAAAGTAAAGAAAATAATTTTATGAGTCTTATAGTTAAGTGATACATTGTATGACGGTAGGTTTTATTCCTGTGTTATGCATTCTATAATGTAGCACCTGAATATGTCGTTTCATTGGGGAAGCTGTTTTCACATTATAATTCACTTTGATTGATCAGTTTTAAAAAGAAGATACAATGGAGTGATACAGAATCAAGTATACTGCTGATTCAGAAAGTAAGGAGTATAGAAACTGACAGTGCAGAACAGTCCGATGAATATTGTACTGTCAAAACGATTGTAGCTAAAAAAAATTAAACTACTGGAATGATTCCAAGGATGAAGTGAGTAAGAGATGGGTTGGAGTCCTTAAAATGTTAAAGGAAAAATGCATAAATGCAAAAGCCCTGCCTAAAATTGTGGAACATGCTCTGCGCATCCTGAGATCGAATGAAACAACTGAGCGTTTGTTTTCAAAAATGGATCATTATTGTTCATGTGAAAAAAAAATGTTTCATAGATGGAACAACTGCCAATGCAATGATTGTCAGGTGTAATCCAAGCATTTTATATGCAGATCTGTACGATCTGTTATGCAGTAAGTGTGTGTGTGTGTGTGTGTGTGTGTGTGTGTGTGTGTGATCTTCACTGAGGTGAAAAATAGAAATCAAATTCTGTTAATACGAAGAATTTGTAAGTGCACTTCATTCTGTATTCTAATAAATATTGCACTGATGGAAAGTGTATTTATTCAGATTCAAGTTTCCGTCATTCTAATGTTCTGTGAACACATATTTCAGAAATTATTGATCAGTTGATCACCGCCATTTCAGGTGTGCCGTGTGTTCATGGGGAAAAAACGGTAGATTTACTGAAACGGAAGTAATGTCACAGACTCAAAGCGAATAGCGTCGTACCGGTACAACGAAGAAAAGATGCAGAAATGACGACGAAGGATAAGGAGACTTTTCTCATCTTGTTGGTCCTTATGATGGCTGTTGTCATGTTATTGCTATCAGTCAAATCTATCATTTATTGTTACATTGTAACAACTATGACACACTTTTATAGGTGACACATCATTTTGTTAATCTAGACAGTCGTTTCAGTCTTCTTTCCTTTTTCTTTTTTGCAATCATACCTGTTACTCACGTCAGTGAATTTCAGTTAAGATGGAGAGCTTGAAAATCTTCGGTAAATTGATTATTTTACATTCAAAGACTAAATGACACATTTCATATTAAAATGAACGTCTTTTATAACGATTTCGAGATATGGTGTACGAAATTGGTTTCAAAAAGTAGCCTACGCGAGTGCACCCTGCGATCATCTTTATGCGCCCGGCACCGTCAGAGCGACGCTCGCCGTCATTACAGTGGGCGCAAACTGATAAACGTTTCAGAATAGTAACCCCCCTCCCACTATAGTACCAATAAAAAAATTCTAAGTCGAAAGTCCGCTATGGACTCAGCGGCTACATCCCAGGACGCCACAGTAATACCGCAGCAGTCGTGGCCGAGTGGTTAAGGCGTCTGACTAGAAATCAGATTCCCTCTGGGAGCGTAGGTTCGTAACACGGAACATCTAAGTGACGCCAAACTACAGCAGGAGATAGCGCTCACACTAGAAGAAAGTTTACAGACGCGACGACAATATCCGTCCACCACACAATGGTGGGTCGCATCTGGAAAACCACACATAAGGAAGACGCTGATAAGGCACAGTGCGGAAAAGGCTTTCTGGAGGAAGAGCACGGCAGACTTTTACACGCAGTGTCTGAAGGACGCGCTCAACTGTCCTCCAGACGACGACCTGCTTCTCACGCGAGTGAGAGGAATAAAGGCGCGACTACTGAATATCAGGCGTCAACAGATGAAAGGCGTCGTCGTCCGCAGCCAGACACACGGCGCCACTGAAGACGAACCTGCCACACTGCACCACCTGCACAGGGAGAGGGAGAGGGCACAAAACAGAACTGTAAGAGAGCTTAGCGACGCAGCTGGCCGCAAAATAACAACTAGGAGGGACATGATGCGTCACGTAGAAGACCACTTCTCTGATCTCTTCAAGGCAGAGGAACCAGATGACGCAGAAACAGCAAAACTACTACAAGGAACGCGCAGACGGCTGAACGACACCGATCGCGCTTTGCTGACGGAAGCTGTGTCAGAGGATGAAGTGAGAGCCGTCCTCAAAACCTGCGCCAACGGCAAAGCTCCAGGAGCGGACGGATTACCGTCAGAATTCTACGCCACCTGCTGGGACAAAGTAGGTGGAATAATAACAGAAATTGTGAACGAAATTCTGGACGGGAAGGAGATACCACCTCCGTTCCTGGAAGGGACCATCACTCTGGTACCGAAAAATAAGGCGCCAAAAACGTTAACAGACTTCCGCCCAATTACCCTCCTAAATGCGGACTACAAGCTCGTAGCGAAATGCGTCGCGGAAAATATGAAGCTCGCCCTCAAAAAAGCAATCAGCCCATGGCAGACATGTGCAGTGTTAGGCAGAAACATTTTCGACGCCGTCTGCACGTACAGAGACGTTATAGCCCACGCCGCATCCAACAGAGCGACTGCAGCGATCATCTCTGTAGACTTCCAAAAGGCCTTCGACAGGATCGGTCACCGGTACCTGCTGAAGACCTTGGCAAGACTGGGTTTTGGCTCCGAATTCGCTCAAGTCATCAAAAACATGTTAACAAATGCCACGTCAAGAGTTACTGTAAATGGCTGGACATCTACGCCAATAAAACTGGGGAAATCTGTGAGGCAAGGGTGCCCACTGTCGATGGCACTATTCACAGTAGCCCTCGACCCAGTCCTCAGGAAACTCGCTGCCACCGTCAACGGCTACAGGCTGAACGATATGAACGTGACATGTATGGCATATGCCGATGACTTGAGCATTTTCGTGGACGGTAAAGAGGACATCGACAAAGTCCTCCCAATAATAGAGTCTTTTGGGAAGGCATCTGGGGCGAAGACCAACCCCAAAAAAACCGTGCTCGTCCCGATAGGGAACGGGAAACTGAGAGAGGCCAGACCATGGTACCAGGTGACCGACAAATATAAAGTTCTAGGTGTTCAGCTGCAGGCCTGCCCACTCAAAATGGCCGCAGAGAACTGGCGGAACATCCTGAACACCACGAGAGGACTCGTCAGGACACACGCCAACAGAAACCTGACGTTGGATCAGAAAGCACAGCTGATCAACGAAACGATCCTGGCGAAGGCTTGGTACATGGCACAAGTCATGAACGTACCAACAGAAATAGGGAAGTCTATAGGAAGCGCTGTATACTACCTGCTGTGGAGGCGGGAAATTCTCAAAGTGTCGCAAGCCACCAGCACTCTCCCTAGAGAAGAAGGGGGGCTGGGCCTGATAGATGTCACGAGAAAATGCGCGGCACTGTTGCTCCACCGAGCTCTACAAATGGAGGACAGAAGTGTAGACTGTACCACGTCGTCTCTACTGAAAGAACACAGACCCGATTCCGGGGAAGCGCCGGTAGATGTCAGTAGAATACCCTACAAGATGCGCTACTTGAAGCAGATAGTAATGGACAGTAGCTACATCTCATCCACGCTAGCAGTGAAAGAGATGAGAACTGCAGCGAAAATCTATCATGCACTGAGAGGCAAACAAGGAAGAAGCAGAACAGAGACGAATCTTCCAGACCACGACTGGCCACAAGTCTGGAAGAATCTCTCTGAGAAAGCCATACCTCCGGAAGCTAGAGACACGTGGTACAAAGTCGTACACAACAAGATACCCACGAACGAGCGGCAAGCGCGCATCGGCATGCGTGAGTCGCCGCACTGCGAAGCGTGCAACGAGATCGACACCGTGGAACACCGCTTCACATGTCCGACAAGTCAGGCGATATGGGAGACGTGCAGGAAAATGGTGGCACTCATGAACAGGGCGGACCACCGAACTATAGAAGCCACAGCCCTCACCATCCCGGCTGCAAATTGTTTTCCACGTCCCAAACGCGTCGCGACCATGTGGACGTTCGCGATGACAGCGCACGCCATAATCGCGAAAAAACAAACGGACGGAGTGCAGTTCCTCACCGATCTCTGGGAGGAACACAAGCGAGCCAAGCGGAAAAACAACTACAGGCAGACGTTCCAGAACTACCTACAGATAGCGCTGGACGCCGCCTTCAAGGACGCCCTCCGTCCCCACACGCCACGACCGCCGCCGCCGCCGCCGCCGCCGCCGACGCCGCCGCCACCGCCGGCGCCACCGACGCCGCTGCCGCCACACCACGCCCCCCCCTAGTCCTCCACGCCTCCGTCGTCACCGATGCAGAGACTCTCCAACGCCCCCAAAGTGTTGTGTGTTAAATGTGAGTTCGGTGTAAAATTTTTGCAGTGCAACAACAGTGTCCGCAGTGCTACGGTTACACATATAGGGCATATCCAGGTAGCGTTCTTAAGAATGTGCGAAACATCACTACGCCGAAGATGACTATGTGAGTAGAATAACAAAAGAAACATCTATATTCAATCCCTATTTAATCATGTTAAGCTTATCTAGAATATAGTTGTCCACTTATAGAAATATTCCTTAATTATGTTTCAAATGTGTTCCATATCGCCCTCTCACTCTCTCTCTCTCTCTCTCTCTCTCTCACTCTCTCTCTCTCTCTCTCTCTCTCTCTGTCTCTCTATTTCTCTCTCTCTCCCTCTCTCGCTCTCTTCCCCTCAACCACCATCTCGTGGACACCTCGCTATATATATATATATAATATTCATTCATACATATTTGTCATTGTCCTTTGTCTCTTAAATGTAAGCCTTAGCCAATAAGACATCTCTAATAATAGTTACAAGCCACATAATGGCACCAGACCAAAAACTCGACCTAAAGTAAAGAACTTAGAAGTGTTTGAATCAATAACCCATAAAATTTAACAAAAACGACGCAAACAAAACTGAAAAATGAAATATTCTTGCTCCACTGACTTACAAATCAGTGCAACAGTGTAAATCAACCTGCAAATGCACAAAATATAATGAAACAGACAATTGCAACAAAGTTACATATCAGTAAAGAAAAGAAAAAGACTCGATAACTAACTGAAATTGAAATTGAAAATACCTTGGAATCTCATGACTGTATTTGTTATTTTGTAAATAAAAGTTTATTACGTTTAAAAAAAAAAAAAAAAAAAAAGTCCTACCGACTGCGAAAATTTTATTTCGTGTATAGTCATTGCAATAATTAATAGCGTTTCTTATTAATAGTACAGTTACATTTAACTCATATTTGAACATAATTAAGTGTGTTATTATGAAAAACTGCTACCAACCTCGACAACTTCTGGACTGCTTCACACATTTCGACCGACAGCAGAGGCGGTTAAATCGTCAATATTCCACACTCGCTGAACTCCGTCCAAAATTATCATCTCAGTAAAAGTTTTATAATGAAAGACATCCTAAAAGAAAGTTCGTAAAATGGCCACGGCTCTCGAAGGGATAACAATTTCTCATAAATGATAACTGCGATTGCCACAGGGCAAATGGGAATTCGTGGGGGACGATTTAGCGATGAAAATAACGCCAGGTGGTGCCAGATCGACTTGGTACAAAGTGTGGAATACCCGGACAATAACGACGAACTCCAGGTTTTACTCCATCTAATTAAACGATAAGCGGCACATGGAAATTGTAATTTGGAGTACGCAGTCGAATGTCGTTTTGAGCGCCCAGAATTTGTCGCGATATGGGACACAGAAAAGGGCCATGATTAGATTGATAAGTAGGCCGTACATACAAAGTATACACGCCCGTAACGGCATGGAACACGAATGGAAACCGTTTCCAAAGGCAAAGCGACGCGCAACTACGTGACTCAAGGCGCACACAATCAAACCATTTTTGGACTTAAATTAACGCACCACGAGAAAGTAACTAGTCATTCAAAATACAGTATTACATACGCGAAATGTCTCAGGATTCCAGTTTGTAGAGTTTATGACAATATTAGGACATAACAGCTTATGGTAAAGTAACCGCGAAAATTTAAATCTGTGCAGTGTTTTAATGAGTTTATTATTAGACATGGTACAAGTGGTAACATTCATCAGTGACGAAATCGGCTTGTTCTTCCCCTGCAACTAAACACCCGTTATTCTTGCCACAAATGTCCAAAAACCAAACATTCAATGTGATCCATGCATTTAACGCATCTCTGAACTGTACTACATGCAAAATCGCAATTAAAAGAATGAATTAATTTAAGCCCATGAGGTTAGCTTTGTTTGATTCTCAAAATATTTGTTACTTTTGTGGCTGTTCTGTGAAATAAAATATTGTAACTAAAAAAATACTGCGAATATTTTACTCGTGTAATATTATTGCAATGCTTCCACAATATACTAATTAAGAATCAATCGCTCCAGTAGTGATGTAGATGAACGAGGGTAAGAAAGCTGGGAATCAAATGCTTGATATCATTTGTAGTTCGATCTTTGACCGCCCAGGCACCAAGATACTCGCTTAGTATTCGTAAAAAGGGATAAAACTGGAACCACGAACAACGAGTTGTATGGAATTGTTAAATCTATGTTACCAGCAATGTCATGTGTTCATTAATTTACTTAGCTGTTTTCCCACAGTTAATTCAGACGAAAATAATAATCTTCTTCTTCTTCTTCCGTCATGCATTAGGCTTTCCCTCAGCCTGTTGCAGCTACAGCTACACCTGGTCCATGGTTTTGCATGTCTTCCAATGTATCTTTTAACTTGCGGAGTATATCGCCAAAAATGTGGTGGTAATCTTGATTTGTCCATTCGTAACAAAAGGGATATCTATTTTTGTCAGTATTCGTCAACCTTTCTGTTTATAACGAAAATTTTTAATTGCTTCCTGATAACTGTATTTCTTTTGTAGTCTAGCTTGGTGTATCCTGCTATGTACCTGAGGATTTTCATTTCACTGGCTTGTAATCTTATTTTATCTTTTTCATTACTCAAGATTCACTTTCACGTTGTAATGTTGATACCGATGTAACTTGATAAAATTTTAGATATGTTTCTGTTCTTACTCTACGTTCGAGGGCTCTTCTGATTGCCATTTAATTAGTTAAATTTCTCAATTTTGTCTTTTTGATCTAGGCCTTCCCTGTACGACAGAATGGTTCCTAGAAATTTGAATCTATATGTTTGCTCTATAACCTTGTTGCCTATAATTACTTTTGTTCTTACTGGATTTTTTCCACAGAAAGCCATGGTTTTTGTTTTTTGTATTGCTGCTGACATATTATATATCCGGCATGTTTGGTTAAAAAGCAGTGGAGAGAGGCTGCAACCTTTCGAACTCCTAAGTTAATAACATTTGTTGTTTCTTCATTATCCCCAATTATTTGGATTCTTGTCTTGGCATAAATCTTTTGAACTACCTGTACAATGTGTATTGGTATACCTCTTCTTATTAAAATTTCCCACAATAGCTGTCTATTTACTTTATCAAAAGCCTTTACATAATCGACGAAAAGGATGTGTGTTTCTTTATTGGATTTCTTATGGTTTTCTATAATTTGCTGTGGCATAAATATGTTGTCTGTACAGCTTCTCCCCTTTCTGAATCCATTTTGTTCTTCTGACAGTAGGCACTCCATTATGGTTTTTAGTCTTTCCGTTATTATTCTGGCATAGATCTTATACGCTGTATTTAATAGTCATATGCCTCTATATTTTCGGGTTGTGATCTGTCTTCTTTTTTAAATATTGGTTTTATAAGTGAGAGCTTCCATTCCTTTGGTATTTCCTTTGTTATCCAGCAAAGACTCAAAAATCTGACGAACCTTTTTTTAAATGCTACTGAAGAGTAATTTATTAGTTCGCTGTTAATGGCATCACTTCCTACTGCTTTTAGGTTCTCTGTATATCTGAGAGCATGTTCTAGTTCTTGTAATTCAAGATGATCTGGATTTGTTTCAAGATATTTATCATTTCCTGTGTTCACCTCATCAGTACACATTTCGTTGTAATAGTGCAGCCAGTCTTTCTTCTTTATTACATTGATATCTGCCACATCCTTTTCGGTGTTATTCAAATGTCTTACCATTTTATATACAAGTGTTTGCCTCCCATGGACATCGTTTTCGATCCTGGGAATAAAGTTATCCCTACCGTCTTGACGGAGCTTCCTGCTTAGTTTATTCGCGTCTGCTGCCTGCTTCTTGTAAGCTTCATTATTCTCCTGAGTTGGGTGTTGTAGATATTTGTTATCAGTTTTCTCTTTATTTCAAAAGCCTCCTCAATTTCTTTTGTCCAAATCATGTGGCCTTTTTTCTTCTTCCTGTGTTTCGTTTTCCTAAAGCTTCACTGGCTGCACTTCCTGTATGTTCTTAATCTGTTCCCACTCATTTTCAATACTCTAATTCTGGAACTGTGCCCATTATTGTGTCTAAGCGTCTTTGATAAAGATTTTTGATTGACTCCTGTTCTAGTAAGTAGACGTTATATACCTCCCTTGGTTGTTCTGGGGATTTTTTACGTGTTGTATGCCATCACTGCTTTAGGGCAGTTTTTGCTTGTAGCAAGAAGTGGTCTGTGTTAATGTCGTATCCTCTATATACATGCACATCCTGAAACAGAACAGCTGTTTTTTTGGTTTGATACGAAGTAGTCAGTTATGGTTCTAAATCCTCTGGCGGAACATGTGTATTTGTGTTTGTCTTTGTGTTTAAAGAAAGAGTTTAATATGTATAATAGTAGCGTAGTTTTATTTCAATTATAAATCCATGAAATTTTCTTCACGTTGCGAATCTTGTTTGACTCTGAAAATTGTTGTGCACTTGTAGTGATAAAACCTTTGCTTATACTTATTTCGTCCCAACGCAGACCGCTGCGACGCCTTAGCATTTTCGACTTTTAGATCGTATCCACTCTTCCAGTAAGCGGCACCAGAGGCACAAAAGGAGGACATGAGAGTTTATCTTACGAAACTCCGCCCCGCCATATTCGGAGCCACCCCCTCTCGAGCACTACGTAGGAGCACAAAGCCACTCCACTCCGAATCGAACAGAACCTGAGGCGACACACTAAAGTGCTTCGCCCAGCCGCTGATGCACACACAAAGGACGAGCGCCCACATAATACAGCAAATGACAGCGTTAATGGAAAATATACTCACGCACAAAGTGAGTTCGATGTCGAATGGAATAAAGAATACTGACTTTATTGAGACTTGCCGAATTGACCATTCACAAGGCTACACTTTTAACATCACTGACCATAAACTCACGAAGCCAGCACATTTTGGAACTAGGTATTTGGAAAAGTTGCGACTATGGTTATTCTTCGCTCTATTGAGTCAACACTCGTTGTCCAATAATTGAGTGAGACGGCGCACCACTAAGACGGGACACCCGCATTCGGGAGAACGGCGATTCACAATTGAAAGGAGTATACTGGGCACACTTGTATGTGGCACCAGAATAAGATAAGAATATTAATAAATTAAAATGAAACTAGTGTACTATACACAATTAATGTCTCTGATAGGCTCGATAATGTGGATCGCTGACTGTGCGCGACCACAGTCAAAGCTACTGTACTGCTTTGTTGGAGTAAGAGAGTGCTCAGGGCACAGTTGTAGGCAGCTGTCTGTGAGGGAAGGACGATGGAGCAGGCAGTTTCTGTAGTGTGAAGTGTGAAGCCACCAAGAGTTAGATTGATGTAAGTATGCCAATATTGTTGAAACTGGAAGCAGAGATCTTCAGGCAAATAAGGTAAAGATTTAAATAATTTTGATTTCTGTTTTTTGCCAACGCGTTAGTATAGATGAGTTGGCTGATAATTTGTTAACTGTTGGGTAACCCCAGAATGTACGTAAACTGTTTTGAGGAAAAGACTAGTAAGGTATTTCATTTTTGTAGTGCTTTTAAGATTTGTTAACAAGACTGTGTGTAATTTGATGATTTGCATTTATCTTGGATTAAGGAAATTAGATAATACTTACTGTTTAAATCTCATTGTTTGTGAATCAGTTGTGAATAATGTAACTTCAATTGGCAGATGCTTTTGAAAAGACAAACTTAACTTGCAATATACTTTTGCTAAAAAAGTGAGTGTTAGTAATTCACCATAATCATTATCGCCTCCCTGTCAGGACATATTTTTTAAAGAAGTTGGATTTTCTTAAAGTTCTCGTTTATTAGCCAAATGAATTTCATGTGCATTTCAAGTATTATGGCCAGCATTGCACACTGCTGAGCTTGTAGCTAGAATATTTATGTTTTTTTATGAGAGACCAGAATATATCGCGTTACTCCGTTGCTGCTTAAGAGTTAAGACAATTTAATTTATTTGCTATGTGCACAGGGGTCCAAGTTATCAGGTTTGAACAGCGCCAGATGATTCAATGCCTAAGGGGCTGAATGTATTTTGCAGTGACTGTATTTCTTTATTGGTATTTGGAGTTGCATTGCCCAATCGATTCGTAAAGTTTTCCTAGAGTAAGCAAGATTCGTAAAGTTTTGCAAGAGCAAGCACACCACTTGCACTTACAACACGAAACACGACAATTCCAGTTCCATACTCATTCCTAAAATCAGGCATGCATTCAACGTGATCGTGAACTTTATTATAAAGTTATCTTTTTTAAAAATAGTTACACAATCGGGTCTAGTAAATACACTGCGCAACACAATCAAAGAACCATTTTTTTTCGAATCCCCGTTACTGTCTCCCATTACGACACATGTTTGAAATTTCGCTCAAACGTGTCTGCAATCTTCCTCTGTAACGGTGCAAAAGCGTGGCGGCCTGTGACGTCGCCCTCGGGTTCGACGGCGCTTCAAACAGCAAGGTGCCGACGCCAACACATGTGGGAAAAAAAAAAAAAAAAAAAAAAAAAAAAAAAAAAAAAAAAAAAAAACCACAGAGCACAGAAATTTTTGTGATATGCGAGATGGGTTAACGACGTAACATTGGCACCAAATTTCGCCATAATTCTGCCGCTCGCTATTGTGGTCGTGTCACACGAGGGGAAGGTCGTCACACGCCCATTTGTCCACATTTCTGCTCTTCTTTTGACGCCTCTGCATGGTCAGAACCGCGATGCCCACCGTTGAAATCACGCGGTTTTCTTATGCGGGCCGAAGAAAACATTTCAGGCACGCCGCTGCCTAGAACCGACACGAGAACGCCTCACGATGTGCCTTAATTCCGTAGATTTATTTCCTCACCTATTCTTCTCAGTACTTCATTTCGTATCTTTACGTCTACATCCATACTCCGCAAGCCACATTACGGTGGTTTCATCAAAAATGGTGCGTCTGAGGTATGTCGGGAAGTCTTCATAAGACCTCTGATTTCCTTTTCTCGTTTCAATCATTTCGCGGCAAGAATGTACGAGAACTTTACCCGATTATTCCTGGAAAGTATGGTCTCGGAATATTAATGGTAAAGCTCTCTGTGATCAACAATGTATCTCTTGTAACGTCTGTCTCTAGAGTTTGATGGCGCTCACTAAACGAAACCTGTGACGAAAGGTGAAGTTATCTTCTGGTGAGGGTCCCACACTGGCGAGCAATACGCAAGAATCCGTCAAATTAGTGCTCTGTGAGCCACTTATTTCGTGGACGAATTACGTTTCCTTATGATGCTTCACATTGATTTCAGCCTGCTAGTTGTTTTTCGTACTAGTTTTATGTCGTATTTCCATATTAGGTATTCCCGACGGTTACACCTTGCTAATTCATTACGATTGCTGCTGTTTCCAGTGGTTTATGGCAAATACACTACTGGCCATTAAAATTGCTACACCACGAAGATGACGTGTTACAAAAATGGTTCAAATGGCTCTGAGCACTATGGGACTTAACATCTATGGTCATCAGTCCCCTAGAACTTAGAACTACTTAAACCTAACTAACCTAAGGACATCACACAACACCCAGCCATCACGAGGCAGAGAAAATCCCTGACCCCGCCGGGAATCGAACCCGGGAACCCGAGCGTGGGAAGCGAGAACGCTACCGCACGACCACGAGATGCGGGCGACGTGTTACAGACGCGAAATTTAACCGACAGGAAGAAGATGTTGTGATATGCAAATGATTAGCTTTTCAGAGCATTCACGCAAGGTTGACGCCGGTGGCGGCACCTACAACGTGCTGACATCAGGAAAGTTTCCAACCGATTTCTCTTACACAAACAGCAGTTGACCGGCATTGCCTGGTAAAACGTTGTTCTGATGCCTCATGTAAGGAGGAAAAATGCGTACCTTCACGTTTCCGACTTTGATAAAGGTCAAATTGTAGCCTATCGTGATTGCGGTTTATCGTGATTGCGGTTTATCGTATCGCGACATTGCTGCTCGCGTTGGTCGAGATCCAATGACTGTTAGCAGAATATGGAATCAGTGGTTCAGGAGAGTAATACGGAACGCCGTGCTGGATGCCAACGGCCTCGTATCAATAGCAGTCTAGATGACAGGCATCTTATCCGCATCGTGCAGTCACGTCTCGATCCCTGAGTCGACAGATGGGGTCGTTTGCAAGACAACAACCATCTGCACGAACAGTTCGACGATGTTTGCAGCAGCATGGATTATCAGCTCGGAGACCATGGCTGCGGTTACCCTTGACGCTGCATCACAGACAGGAGCGCCTGCGATTGTGTACTCAACGACGAACCTGGGTGCACGAATGGCAAAACGTCATTTTTAGGATGAATCCAGGTTCTGTTTACAGCATCATGATGGTCGCATCCGTGTTTGGCGACATCGCGGTGAACGCACATTGGAAGCGTGTATTCGTCATCGCCATACTGACGTATCACCCTGCGTGATGGTATGGGGTGCCACTGGTTACACTTCTCGGTCACCTCTTGTTCGCATTGACGGCACTTTGAACAGTGGACGTTACATTTCAGATGTGTTACGAGCCGTGGCTCTACACTTCATTCTATCCCTGCGAAAACCTACATTTCAGCAGGATAATGCACGACCGCATGTTGCGGGTCCTGTACAGGCCTTTCTGGATACAGAAAATGCTAGACTGCTGCCCTGGCCACCACATTCTCCAGATCTCTCACCAACTGAAAACGTCTGGTCAATGGTGGCCGAGCAACTGGCTCGTCACAATACGCCAGTCACTACTCTTGATGAACTGTGGTATCGTGCTGAAGCTGCATGGGCAGCTGCACCTGTACACGCCATCCAAGCTCTGTTTGACTCAATGCCCAGGCGTATCAACGCCGTTATTACGACCAGAGGTAGTTGTTCTGGGTACTGATTTCTCAGGATCTATGCACCCAAACTGTGTGAAAATGTAATCACATGTCAGTTTATGCGCAATGCACTATATTTACTTGCGTTCAATGTCAACTGCCAGTCCTTGCATAATCGTCGATCCTCAGCAGATCTTCCTGCATTCAGCTAAAGTCTTCTAGACTACCAACCTCCGCGTAAACAACAACATCGTCTGTGATTCGACTCCGGAGCTGCCCAGTTTAATCATTATAAGATTTATATTTACACTGTAAACAGTAAGTTCCGTGTAACACTCCCTTGGGCTATTCTCAAAATTTCTTTTACACTTGTCAATTTCCTCTCTTTGAGAAGTAAGTTTTGTGTTGAATTCTATCTGGTAACGTCTGAGTCACACAGCTGGTCCGAAACTAATCTCGAACTTCCTTCGCTAAAAGACAGAGCTTAATCGTGTCGAATGTCTTCTAGAAATCAAGAAATACGGCATCAACCTGAGCGCCTTTGTCATCCCCACTTTGGGTCTCTCAGACTTACGGGGTGAGGTGCCTACATAATTTTTAAATTTTTTTAACAGCGCTACATTTTACACGCCTCCGGTTTCTTTTAGTTTCCAATGGGCCATTTTCCACACAATTATTTGTTCCAGACGTACACTTCTGTAACTTTATCCTCATTTCTGTATGAATAAGCAAAGAATTCCTTTTCTGTTACTCTTATTTAGTTTACAATTTTGATCCTGATAAAATAGTTATTCTCCTACTATGCATCATCTTCTTCATTCCTTAATAAGTTTCATCAACTTTGGAGGCATTTTCATTGGTGCTATAATAGGCCTGTCCCAAAAAGTTTCGCCACTGGATTAATAAAAAATAAAGAAAAGTTAAGATGGTGGTTTTAATGCCTCACCTATTCTACATAAGTCTCCACCCACTTGAGCACAACGCACAGAACGTTCATACGATCGTGCGAAATTGTCAGAAAAGACCTTCTTTGGGATGTTGTTCAACTCGCGCGTCACAGTCGCACTTTCTTTGGGCATGGAAAACCACTAGAAACCCATTCTGCAGTTTGTCGTTTCGTGGTAGGTTCTTATTGAAACCACCCGTGATGATTTTTTTTTCTGAAACACAATTGCCCGCATTTTAATGTCAGCCAAGACGCAGCACGTCTCTCATGTCGTTGCTTTCTGTTCTGGAGTGAAGACACGGTGAACAAACCTGTTGTTGTTGTGGTCTTCAGTCTTGAGACTGGTTTGATGCAGCTCTCCATGCTACTCTATCCTGTGCAAGCTTCTTCATCTCCCAGTACCTACTGCAGCCTACATCCTTCTGAATCTGCTTAGTGTATTCATCTCTCCCTCCACATGGCCCTCCAATGCTAAATTCGTGATCCCTTGATGCCTCAGAACATGTCCTACCAACTGATCCCTTCTTCTAGTCAAGTTGTGCCACAAGCTCCTCTTCTCCCCAATTATATTCAACACCTCCTCATTGGTTATGTGGTCTACCCATCTAATCTTCAGCATTCTTCTGTAGCACCACACTTCGAAAGCTTCTATTCTCTTCTTGTCTAAGCTATTTATCGTCCACGTTTCACTTCCATACATGGCTACACTCCATAAAAATACTTTCAGTAACGACTTCCTGACATTTAAATCTATACTCGATGTTAACAAATTTTTGTTCTTCAGAGACGCTTTCCTTGCCATTGCCAGTCTACATGTAATATCCTCTCTACTTCGACCATCATCAGTTATTTTGCTCCCCAAATAGCAAAACTCCTTTACTACTTTAAGTTTCTCATTTCCTAATCTAATTCCCTCAGCACCACCCGACTTAATTCGACTACACTCCATTATCCTCGTTTTGCTTTTGTTGATGTTCATCTTATACCCTCCTTTCAAGACACTGTCCATTCAGTTCAACTGCTCTTCCAAGTCCTTTGCTGTCTCTGACAGAATTACAAGCAAACTTAGCACACACTTTTCTCTTCTTCATAACATTCTGCGGAATGTCTTGAAGACTATGTTTCGAGATCTCACTTCATTACGATTTATGACAGAACAACGTTGACATACTCTGGCCGCATGTCCACTACTTCACATTCCCTGCCCAAAACTGACTAGTCGACTGCAAAACTGCTGTCTACAGTTGTTGGTTCAAGTTGTCACAGTAGTTACTCAGCTGACGACGCTTATAAGCCAGCAATAAAGTGAATCTCCTGACTTCTTGGACGGATGGGGAAACGTGAAAAAAAGTTTATGACGTTATGGTAAAAACACATAACGCAGTTTCTTTAAAAATCGTATGAAAGATGCCATTCCGCAAACCGCGTTGACACCCGAGTTGCGTCAATGTGGAACAGTTATCAACACATCAAAATGCCAAAATCTCTATGCCCACCCGAGACTTTTATCTCCTTGCCATAACTTTGGTACCAAGCGAGGTGGCGCAGTGGTTAGCACACTGGACTCGCATCCGGGAGGACGACGGTTCAATCTCGCGTCCGGCCATCCTAATTTAGGTTTTCCGTGATTTCCCTGAATCGCTCCAGGCAAATGACGGGATGGTTCCTTTGAAAGGGTACGGCCGACTTTCTTTCCCATCTTTCCCTAATCCGATGAGACCGATGACCTCGCTGTTTGGTCTCTTCCCCCAAACAACCCAACCCTAACTTTGGTCGTGCTTACAGTGCAACCTTCAGATATATCCAGCACGCTAGTCCGTTCTTAAATTCGCTGTCGGGGCTTTGTCATCATTCTGCACTAGCGGGGCCTTTGTCAGACTTAACCGAGGCCGTGATACCTGCTTCGTTCGAGTGGGCTGGCATTTAAGTCGTTGATGCTCACAATAAAATTCAAACTTCCGCCTATTTATGTTGCATTACGAAACAGCATAATAATTTGTCATCATTATGTCTGTTATGGCTAGTCGGATGAACAATAAACATACAGTTAAAACGTTTTATGGCCGCCCTGTAAGTTTTTACAAAAATTATGAATGAAAGACTTTTGTGTAGTTTCTTTTATTGTTTCACAAAATATGGGTCGTTAAAATTTATATTCGTCTGAATGCTTTAGAACCAGTTCTGGAAACAATTGTTCCTGACGTTGGTTTCTCAAGAGGGTTTCTTTAGGTGACTAAAGTCGCTGTCGACGCATTTTTTGTTTGACATAAAAGAACAAAATGAAAGCGCGTATTGGGCGCATATGGGAGATGAGACATTAATTCGATGTTTATTCGGTGTTTTGACGTGCTGTTTAATAGCCGGTGTCGTCGTGATAAAGAACGATGCGACGATTTTGGTTATTTTTTGTGATGTCATCGACGATCTGTGGCAAACAAATTATTGAAAATCATGTAAGCTCTCCTCCTACAGTTTGAAGAGATCTGACGATGTTCGTTGTGGTTGGCTTAGAGACTTACAGCTGCCACGATCGCACAAAAGATTCAACTATTGCCTAACTGTACTTAGCATAATTACAATTACTTAATACAAAATTAATGTAAATGATGATAAGATTCCTCTGGAATAAAAGCTGATGTCCTTTAACTCATTCATCTTCAAAAAATGGAAAACACGCCCCACTGTATCACGCTCATTTCATCGATGATGTTGAAAAAATTTTAAAAGTTATTCACTCCAAAAACGCCACGAGTGATTTGACCTTCCTGTTTCAACGAAATATTCTCGTCGTCCAAATATTGGCATCATACAATAGCGAACTCCAGACGAAACAATTTCCTTAATCCCATTCTTATACCGGCGCAGAAAATCCCGCTCTTCTTAGAGAATTTCAATTTTGGCATTGCTAATTTCGATTTATTGTCCCTGCTGCAACTCCAGTTGCTTCCTGTTATACTTCAGAGGCAGTTCTTTGCACATATTCCAGTTTCTCTTCATTCAGCATTACTGTTATATTCCCCCTTTTATCATTATTAGTGTTTTCTTACACCATGTTCTTCGGCCATAGCTGCTACCCTCTTTCTCCATGAACAGATGTTGAAGGGAGTAAGTGAAGCGACAATAAACTTGACTTACTCCTTTCTGTAACACTATAAATCGATTATCTATTGTATTAGTATTGCCTGACCCTTTTCGTACACATACAGCAGGTTTATAAGGAATCTTCTCAATCCAAACGTTTTTCCTTGACTATAGTCGCAGGCTTTGTCGCTGTAAAAAGCTTCCTCCGTGTCTTGCAAAACACGTGTACAAGACCTTTCCCTTCTCATCAATTTCCTTGAAATGTGTAAGAGCCCTACTGCATTTTTTCAAAAGCCGAATACAGCTCGTCAACAAAGTTCCTTTTAATTTTGTTTCCAGTCTTAAAACTATACTGGCAGCATGAGAAACGAGGCTGATCGTTCTGTGCTTAAAAAAGTTTCTGACGCCCTCTTCCTTCGCTATTTGGATCTTTACGTTAGTCAAAACACCCCTGGCAATTTTCCAGGGTCATATAATCTGACAAAAAAAAACTGCAACACCGAGAAGGAGTTGCGCGACATAAACGAAAGTTTCTACATTTGAAAGATGATGTCCATTCGGCTTCCGCGCCAGTCGCATAAGAGTGGCACTGGTAGCGCCACAATTAGGATGAAAATCAGGTTTGCTTTAAATACACGCTGTAACGGTCGTGTGCGTTAATTACCCTAGGGATTGGACGTGATGAATTGATATTAGTCAAGAATGCCTTCAAGGTGACAAAAATGCCATTATCAACACCTCACTGAGTTTGAAAGTGGCCGTGTATTAGGGCTAGGAGAAGTTCTATGTTGCTTCTGCGATACTGTAGAGAGACTTGGCAGGAATGTAGCCTCTATACAAGACTGCTGACAGTGGTGGTCAGAGAATGTTCGGTAGCAAGAAGACCGGCCTTCCGACGGCTACGTGTCACTACCGAAAGGGAAGACCATCTGTTCGGCATATGGGGGGGGGGGGGGGGGGGGCTGGCAATTTGAGCAGTAGTTGGCACCACAGTGACACAACGAAATTTTACAAATCGGTTACTTCAAGGCGACCTACCCCAAACCACCGCCCTTTGTGACTTTAGTGGTGTCAAACCAGAGCTCATTGGGGAGTAGGGTGAAGGTCTGTTGTTTTTTCTGATAGAAGCTAGTCCTGCTTCTGTACCAGTGATGGGAGTGTGTTGGTTTGGAGGAGGCTGCAAACAACCCGTCTGCGTGCTAGACACACTGGTGTGCGATTTCGAATGACAGCAGGACCACTCTTGAGGATATCCCACGCACCGTGATTGCAAATTTGTACGTCAATCAGTTGATTCGACCTGTTGTGCTGCCACTCATGAACAGCATTCCAGGGGATGTTTTCCACCAGGATAACGCTCGACCACATACCGCTGTTGTAACCCAACACGCTGTACCTAGTGTCGACCTGTTGCCTTGGCCTACTCGATCACCAGATCTGTTCAAAAATAGTTCAAATGGCTCTGAGCACTATGGGACTTAACATCTGAGGTCATCAGTCCCCTAGACTTAGAACTACTTAAACCTAACTAACCTAAGGACATCACACACATCCATGCCCGCGACCGAAGCAGCCACGTGGTTCCGGAATGAAGCGCCTAGAACCGCTCGACCACAGCGGCTGGCACCAGATCTGTTTCCAATCGAGGATATATGGGACATCATCGCACCACAACTCCAGCGTCATCCGCAAGCAGCATTAACAGTTCCTGTATTGTCCGACCACGTGCAATAGGCACGGAACGCCATCCCACAACTAATGTACGGCACCTGTATAACGGAACACATGCACGTTTGCAAACTTGCATTCAACGTTTTGACCGTTACACCGGTTATTGATGTACAGACATTTCACATTTACAATGGCTCATCTTGCGGTAACATTAACTTGTGATCTTGCAATGTTAATCACTTAAATATGTTCCAAACAAGTGTATTTCAGAAATTTCATTACTCCGCATTGATTACGTTTTCGTGTTGCGATTTTTCTCCCGTCAGTGTATGCTGCCGTATTACCGCACGTGTGCGCAACACAGAGCCTGGAAGTCAGGGTACGCCTACCCTCTCTCTCTCTCTCTCTCTCTCTCTCACACACACACATACAATGTGTAGCTAACAGCACCACACCGCCCGCTCGTTTTCCACTTCACTGCACTGCACCGCTGCGGCCTTTTAAACGAGCCGTTTATTTCTCCGTGCAAGGCAGTCTTTTTGTTGACGGCTGGACTGCGCTCGCTGAACACATTTTCGGTGCCCGTAGCGCCTCGTTACTCTGTTAATGACCCCTGATTGCCGAGCGTTTTATTTCAGTCGAAGCTGATTAAGTATGAAAAATGCTCTCAATTTACTGTCGGTGTTCACCTTACATGCATTTCGGCATCCTTGGAGCTACCCTTAGGTTCGAAACAGCCGGAACCGAAGCATACTCTCCATTAATTATTTGTATTTTCTGCTACCAGTCGCATTTATTTACTTTAGGTTTAATGTAACATATTGCAACGCGTTTAAAGCACTTTTTCTCATTATCAGGCGTTTATCCATACAGAAATACAGGGTGTTTCAAAAAGAATGTATGTATTACAAAGTATTATTTTGTCCAAACTATCGATAGCTGCGCCTCGGCTCGACTACTGGAGAAACGAATACATAGTCTAGTTTACATTAATAGCCGCTAGATGTAAGTTGTCATCTGTTTTGTTTGGTAACAGTCCTATGTTTAAAATGGCTACTCCTCAGCAGAAATCATTTTGTGTTCTCGAGTTTGC
Source organism: Schistocerca americana (assembly GCF_021461395.2). Lineage (NCBI taxonomy): Eukaryota > Metazoa > Arthropoda > Insecta > Orthoptera > Acrididae > Schistocerca > Schistocerca americana. Next base: position 263,129,350 of record NC_060120.1, read on the forward strand.
GAAGTGCAATTCCGTCATTACAGTGCAAAGACCTTTCAGGTCGAGGTACCAAATTGATCCTCCGAATGGGTGGAACATTCGCAGATGGTATCGACAGTTTCTAGATACAGGATGCGTATGTAAAGGAAAGAGTCCTGGCCGCCCTCGTGTTCCTGAAGAAAATGTTGCACGAATTCAAATAGCTTTCCAACGTAGTTCTTCAAAATCAACTCGACGTGCCAGTTGGGAGTGACAACTGCCTACAACAATAATTTGACGTGTTTTGAGACATCGGTTGGTTATGAAGTCGTACAAGTTACAACTGTTACAAGCTCTGCCTCCTGATGACAAACGCAAACGCGTGGCACTTTGTAGCGATATTCTTGATGCTATTGACAATGATAACTCTTTCGCACAACGCATTGTGTTCAGTGATGAACCGACTTTCCATGTTAGTGGTCGGGTTAATAAACACAATGTTCGAATTTGGGGCCTATAGAACCCACAAGCAGCCATTGAACGTGTACGAGATTCGCCCAAAGTCAATGTGTTTTGTGCGATATCCCGATCATCTGTTTACGGCCAAGGTTAACGGTCAGCAACCGAGCGAGGTGGCGCAGTGGTTAGACACTGGACTCGCATTCGGGAGGACGACGGTTCAATCCCGCGTCCGGCCATCCTGATTTAGGTTTTCCGTGATTTCCCTACATCGCTCCAGGCAAATGCCGGGATGGTTCCTTTCAAAGGGCACGGCCGATTTCCTTCCCCGTCCTTCCCTAATCCGATGAGACCGATGACCCCGCTGTCTGGTCTCCTTCCCCGAAACAACCAACCAACCAACCAACCAACCAACGGTCAGCAGTATCTCGCTATGTTACAAAACTCGTTGTTTCCGAGGGGGGCACCTCCTCACTGGAGTCCCCAAGTGCGCGAATATCTGAATGAAACACTACTGAACCATTGGATTGGTCGTCAAGGAGCTGGCGACTTAGCATGTCTCAACTGGGCTCCACGGTCACCGGATTTGACACCCTCCGACTTCTTCCTGCGGGGTTTCGTTAAAGACAACGTTTATGTACCACCACTCCCACAGAACCTTGAAGGTTTGAAGAACCGGATCCGTACTGCCATAACATCAGTGACGAAGGACATGCTCGTCCGGGTATGGGAGGAATTTTTAGTATCGATGTGATATTGTTCGTGTCGCTGATGGCGCACATATTGAACACCTGTAATCTGAACTTGAGAGGTTCGTAAATATGTGTGTAAAGTTTCATATTCGTATGTCTCAAAGTTTAATAAATACATGCATTCGAAATACGTATATTCTATTTGAAACACCCTGTATGTTAGTTACAGCTAAATTGTCTGCAAATGGAGTGTCACTAAATTTTGAGGAAACACAGTACATACAATTCTGTACAGTAAATTGCGTAACACCATTGATAAATATGGTCTTTGAACAGAAGTTTGTTGCTAAGGCAGAATATTCAAAATGTCTAGGTGTGTGCGTTGATGAGAAATTGGATCGGAAGAAATACTCGTACATCGATAAACTGGTGAAGCGGTTACGGTTACTGCAAATTTTGGTGACAAACATATCAGTAAATTAGCCTATTATGTCTATTTTCATTCACTGCTTTCTTACTGCATCATATTTAGGGGTAATTCGTCACTAAGAGAGAAAGTATTCGCTGCACAGAAGGGTGTAATCAGAATAATAGCTGGAGCCCACCCAAGACCACCTGGGAAACATTTACATAAGGAACTCGGGATATTCACAGTACCTTCGCAATACGTATATTCACTTATGAAATTTGTTATTAATAACCCATCCCAATTCAAAAATAACAGCGAAGTGCATAGCTACAACACCAGAAGAAAGCCACACACTGGCCGAATACCAGGAAAGAAGAGGCTATAATGGTTTGGCCACACCCTTCGAGCTGATGGATCCCTCCCAAACGGAGTCCGGCATTTTCAAGCTGCTGAGAAACGCCCAACGGACCGTCCAAGGATACGACAGAAGAATCGAGTGTTAATCGTCCTCAAACAAGTAAAGCCGACAGCGGTGAAAGATGAAGTTGGAGACGTCAGCGTTGGACTACGACTCCTCTGTTGTGACTGCCTGCGTTTCTTTTTTATTGTGCTTTTCTAATGAGTTATTTTATAATTTTACTACGCTGTGCTGATTTTTATTTTGTTTTGCCTTTCTGTCTGCTGTAGGCCTTAAAGGCCCGTTAATACAATAAATCAAAATGATGAATATAGAGGATGAACATTAATAAAATCGAAAAACTGTAGGCATGGATTCCTGAGTGGAAATAGAGGAAGAAAGGTCCTGTCAATATGTGGCCGGAAATGGACGGTGCGCACGCAACGACAACAAAGTCCTGGAACACAGTACAAAGCTCCTTCGGATCCACGTCGCAACATATGTTCGAAGTGGCTTCCATGGAATGCAGTGCAGGCGTTCACGTGTCGGGTCATGGATTGTCGAACTCTTTCGCACGTTTCATCCGTAAACAAGGCTGATGACAGAAATCCCATAACTGTGGCGGTCTGGTGCAAAAACCGTAGACAAAATCCTTCCCGTAAAGGCAAATTCGCTGCTGATATTCCTTGCACTCGTTGCAGATGATAGGGATAGTAGCGGTTGTCATGCTGGATGCATACAGTCATACTTTGGTTTAGACCATGTTGGCGGGCCACTTGCCTCGAGCTTTTACTAGGGTTTGTCTCAGTATCCTGTAGAAACCGGTCCTCCAAATTGGTGTACGCACAGGCCGCCGCCTTCCTGCATATTCGTCTGTCTGAAAGGACCTATGATCACACAAACGCCCGAAAAGGGCTTGAAATGTGTTATGTGGTTGGTGTCTGTGAAGGTATAACCGTGATGCCTCTCGACAGCTTCCATCTGCTTGGCCGTACACAAACATCACATCGGCTTGTTCCCGACATGAATACCAGGCCAATCTGCTGCTTACAATACTCCGTGTCAATCACATAGCCAGCAGCACACAAGGAGCACATGGCACATGGTCAGAGGAAGTCTCATTCTCCAGCGCCATCTACCGTGGCAACGATGCACTTCCGAATACATGTTGATAGGACCTTTGCTTCCTCCATTTCCATTCAGGGATCCGTCCCTGCGGTCTGTCGGTTTTATTAATGTTCATCCTGCAGTTTCGGAATACAAATAATATTTGCAGATACGGCGTATAGTATTAACTTTCTCTTGAGGATAACTTTTTATCCAGTCTTAGGATTTCTTCCAGCCCCACGTCACTAAGCGCTTAGGCACTTTCATCTAGACACGAACTTCACCATTAAGTGAATGCCTATTCATAATAATGGACGAAGAACTGAACTAAAAGCTACTTCTTGACCGTCAATAAAAAGCGAACCTCGGAACGACAATAACACTGGCTGCAGGAGTTAATGGAGTGCTGTCACCAATAATGTTTAGATTACCAAAATGATCGAATGTTCCCTATTATCGCACCCAGCTCCCACAGGTTCTGGGAGGCGAGAAAAGGTTATAGACGGTTCACAGTGATAGCTAGAGATGGGCAGAACTGTGGAACTGAAATACCCACGCGTGAATGAGAACAGCACTTCTTCATGTGCGTGAAATACTACACCTGCTACTTTTCAAAGGCTGTAAAATGTAAACAGACGTGTTTGCGTATGTTGTCTACGTTCCTAACCGCTAACATAATTTTCTGCATAATATATGACACAGATAAATGGCTGAACAAGTTTTTAAGAGCTAAACTTCACTGATTTTTAACTAATGGACAACATCGCACCTTTTCAGTGAAACATAATGGACACTGTCGCTAAAATTTGTCACTGGCCTATTCTTCCTCATGTTCCCCTAAGCGTTCAACTTAGTACCCACAACGGTGCATCCACTCAGTTAGTTAGTTGTTAATTCCATCTGGAATAACTTAACCCACAACAGTAAATTAAACAGTTTTAATTGATGAAAAGAAGAATTGGTCTATTCAGTACGTAATTAAATGAATATTTATAGCGCTTATTTTAACTTTGGGGTTACCCCCTGAGATGTCTTCACATATACACTTACAGGGTGTTTCAAAAATGACCGGTATATTTGAAACGGCAATAAAAACGAAACGAGCAGCGATAGAAATACACCGTTTGTTGCAATATGCTTGGGACAACAGTACATTTTCAGGCGGACAAACTTTCGAAATTACAGTAGTTACAATTTTCAACAACAGATGGCGCTGCAAGTGATGTGAAAGATATAGAAGACAACGCAGTCTGTGGGTGCGCCATTCTGTACGTCTTCTTTCTGCTGTAAGCGTGTGCTGTTCACAACGTGCAAGTGTGCTGTAGACAACATGGTTTATTCCTTAGAACAGAGGATTTTTCTGGTGTTGGAATTCCACTGCCTAGAACACAGTGTTGTTGCAACAAGACGAAGTTTTCAACGGAGGTTTAATGTAACCAAAGGACCGAAAAGCGATACAATAAAGGATCTGTTTGAAAAATTTCAACGGACTGGGAACGTGACGGATGAACGTGCTGGAAAGGTAGGGCGACCGCATACGGCAACCACAGAGCGCAACGCGCAGCTAGTGCAGCAGGTGATCCGACAGTGGCCTCGGGTTTCCGTTCGCCGTGTTGCAGCTGCGGTCCAAATGACGCCAACGTCCACGTATCGTCTCATGCGCCTGAGTTTACACCTCTATCCATACAAAATTCAAACGCGGCAACCCCTCAGCGCCGCTACCATTGCTGCACGAGAGACATTCGCTAACGATGTAGTGCACAGGATTGATGACGGCGATGTGCATGTGGGCAGCATTTGGTTTACTGACGAAGCTTATTTTTACCTGGACGGCTTCGTCAATAAACAGAACTGGCGCATATGGGGAACCGAAAAGCCCCATGTTGCAGTCCCATCGTCCCTGCATCCTCAAAAAGTACTGGTCTGGGCCGCCATTTCTTCCAAAGGAATCATTGGCCCATTTTTCAGATCCGAAACGATTACTGCATCACGCTATCTGGACATTCTTCGTGAATTTGTGGCGGTACAAACTGCCTTAGACGACACTGCGAACACCTCGTGGTTTATGCAAGATGGTGCCCGGCCACATCGCACGGCTGACGTCTTTAATTTCCTGAATGAATATTTCGATGATCGTGTGATTGCTTTGGGCATACAGGAGGCGGCGTGGATTGGCCTCCCTATTCGCCAGACATGAACCCCTGTGACTTCTTTCTGTGGGGACACTTGAAAGACCAGGTGTACCGCCAGAATCCAGAAACAATTGAACAGCTGAAGCAGTACATCTCATCTGCATGTGAAGCCATTCCGCCAGACACGTTGTCAAAGGTTTCGGGTAATTTCATTCAGAGACTACGTCATATTATTGCTACGCATGGTGGATATGTGGAAAATATCATACTATAGAGTTTCCCAGACCGCGGCGCCATCTGTTGTTGAAAATTGTAACTACTGTAATTTCGAAAGTTTGTCTGCCTGAAAATGTACTGTTGTCCCAAGCATATTGCAACAAACGGTGTATTTCTATCGCTGCTCGTTTAGTTTTTATTGCAGTTTCAAATATACTGGTCATTTTTGAAACACCCTGTAGGTAGGGCTATCCTTGGGGGTTATGTGCTGACCGATTGGATACCACTGCTTTAGTTCAGCTAATGAAAGTACTACAGCCTGGTTCAATTTAGAAAAGTGAACGGATATGCCAGTCAATCAAAACACTAAGGAATGGTTTTAGTTGACCAATGAATACATGGTTCAGAAAATCTTCAGACCTGTTTCGGTAGAAAAGAAAGAATAAATAATTCAGTCAATAGACATAACTACAACAGATGGTTCGACTGTTTTCGTTAGATTGCTCTCATAGACTGGTTTCACTCAAGCAGAATGAATGAATAATTCTATCGATACGTAAAACAACAACCGAACGAGACACAGTCAACTGTTTTGCTACACACGTTGGCTTTTTTGTTTTCAGGCCACCTTTCTCCCTTAATCACAGTAATAACAAATAACATAGGTTGTATTACATTGCTTGCCACTCTTATAAAAGTCTTATTTAGCCCAAACGCGTTTCGCTGTATTTCAAAGCAGCTGCAGTGGTCAGATTTGCTGCTTCCTACTACAGTCATAATATTCTTCCACACATACGTGCTCGACTTTCAGAACACTGCACTTCACTTACACTGGATATCTACACACGCCTCGTGGGGTTTGTTTTGATGCTGCGAGGGATTTCCAGCAATCGACTGGCTCGATAGTTTTCATTCAGTTGTTGCCATCACTACAGTCCGATTAAAATTACTTGATAGTTGCCACTTCACGCGTTGTAGCTGGTTTTGCTCCAATCAGTGCGCTCAACGTCACGCTCGAATCGTTCGCTGCTGCCTAACTGCCACAACAATTACTTCACTTCCAGTTCCTCGTCCGGCTTTATTTCTTGATATGTTTCGATCCCGAATCCTGGGTGTGGTCCTTTTATTTCGTATTTAATCACACATGATAACCACAACACACACACATACACAAAACGATGCTAACGAAATGCACAAGCTTCAGACAGCACTAACCAAACGCTACTGGACCCTTCCTCAGAAGATGCGATTCTGCGTCATTTATACATACAGTTACTATTATCAGAGAGATACATTAGATAAGCTTCGCACGACCTTACCTGAAGGCAAATTTTTTAAGGCTGCAATTAATCGTTGTGACTTGGTCAGCACACTCATAAATACAAAAAAACTTTCCACCCTGTAACCACCACGTATTAACCTGAGGTCCGAATCTCAGGTACAACTAAATGTTTTTATTTCTAAATATAACCAAACGACTTTGATTCTCATTTTTATTCAATTAATTGGTTTAAATGTAATTTATTTTCTTAATAATTCTCGGGTTACACTGCACATCACAAGTTGTGGTTAGGTTAGGACATGAGTTTAAATTCAGGGCTACGAAACGCGTCGTCTGCCACAGTCATTCGCCACGTAACCCTTTAACATCCAAGGTGCGGTCTCACACACCGCTAGCGTTTATTGTTACTCCGTTGCTCATGCATAGGAGTGGGGTAGCAGATTACAGCCTTGTCTAGTTGTTTTCCCCCGAAGCTGCCATAGTTCCCTTTGTCAACAGCTACTTGAACGTGACGTGGGCCTATACTAGTCTGCTTCCTTCGTGCTAGCGGTCTCTGAGACGTTATTATTTCAGTAGACAGGTCTTCATCTGCTCATTTTGATGATACTGTTTTAAAATAGTTTTAGGACGGTTTAGGAAGGGATGTTAGATTAGACAGTGACAACGAAATTGAAAGTGAAAATAATTCAGAATAGAAACAGTGCGAACGAGAAGCAGTGGCGGATACAGAAAAACCTCAAGGAGGGGGCGCTAAAGATATCTTGAGCTACCTTTACTATTACCGTAATTATTAATACTTCACAATCAACTGATCACTCTTATTCTTCACTAATCTTCACACTTGCACTTGCTACAATTAGGGCGTTTTACTTATTCATTCTTCAGTCTCAATATTTCTGCTTGTGAATGTAAACTAGCTTCCTATTCGGCGAATAGTCGGTATTTATAAAGAAAAGTATCGAAAGTTCTATGTACAAGTAAATAGTAGAATTTTCGCGACTTTTTTCGAGCAAATGACAGACAGAATAACGTATCGAGATCACTGGAATGGCCGCGACTTTTCTCATAGGTATGTGTTAGCTAACTATGTGCCAGACAGAAGCGTATAGAATACGATGACGCCGACGCGCGCGCTGCATAGGAAAGTACAACTACCCTATAACTCGATTCAGTCGAGTCGACTGACGAAAGAAACGTAAGAACAGCGTGCGGGCTGACTGGCGGGGGCGGCGGGGGTGGCAAAGCGGGCGGCCCCGCAAGGGGGAGGGGGGAGGGCGCCACTAACGTGAAGACGAATTTGTTTTTGTCACCTGCGAATTCCTAGAAAGAAACAAGTGGTCAAAGTGATTAAGACAGATGTGCAGAGACTGTATCTTTAGCTAAGGGTTCAGCTTAGAAATATATTTCGCTGAAACAAATGTCGCTGGTCATCGAAACCTCTTCCAACGTGGCCAATGGCATTACTTTTCTGGATGTTGGGCATAAGTGGGGTGAATGCGTTTGTCCTTCACAATTCCTATAAAGACGATACTCAAGTGAGCCTCTTTAACTTTTTGAAGAAGCTTTGCAGTCTCGTTGGTGACATGGCAGATAAAAAGCGAGTGAACAACTATCACATACCCGGCGCACTTCGTGCAACCATTCACCGTGTTTTGAATGTAGCGGCATCTAGAGTACAAATCGTTGAAGAAAGATTGGAAAAACGCAAAACATGCTCCATCTATGCCCCAAAAAATAAGAGAAAGACGCCTTCTATTTGTCATTGTTGCAAGGAGCCAATCGAACTTGATTCCTCTACAAAAATTTCCAGCGAGTTGTTAAATGTATAATAAACAATAAAAATACAACGGAAGGTAAAATTTAGAGTGCAGGGTATTTGAGTTTTCATAGCATTGTCATGTAATATTATGTTCATTTTTGCAGTTCTTTGTTTACATGCCTTTTTTGGTAAAAATAAACTTTAAAATTTATTTGGATTTTTTTTAGTCATTCATGTAACCTTTCACATAAAAAACCGTTTCACTGAAACTGCTGAATGAAATTTTTGTGGCTATTTAAATACAATGGTCTGTCAGACCGTGCCTGGGACAGAGTGTGCCAAAAAATGACCTGGGAAGCTAAGAGTTAAAGCCAGATATCGACAGAGCAATCATATGTCGCGGCGGCAGCTTCCAACATTTCTCACCGTTACACAGTGCCGCACCTTCTTTGTCTGTCGCCTATAACCCAGCGGCAGCCGGCAGCGCATGTGGCACCACTGTAGCTGCAAGTGACAGGCGTCAACTATTAAATAATTTTAATGTGGTTATGTGTATTTGCTGCTTGGACACCGACCAGACTTTTGAACTGTTGTTAGTGCCGCGCCGCTGTATAAGTAAAGCCGAGCTCGACTCCCGGCTGCCAATCTTTGCACCATAAACTGATCATCTGCCAAATCTCAGCATTTCATAGCTACTTTCTAATGATGACATCTCTCTGTACACAACAGCGACGTCTCTGAACAGAATCACAGAGCTTCAGGCCATGTCCACTAAGTCACTTACAATATAATTATACCTATGTAGCGAAAAGCAGCGGACCCGTCACACTGTCTTGACACTATGTCTACGCTTCCGGCAACGTGTTTCCTTGATTCACTTCTATGGGATCCTTCTCACAGTCGGGATGGCTGAAAAACCAGACAAGATTCGAGAAGAGTTGCACGTATCTTAACGCGTTAGTTTCGTCCGACTGAGATGCACAACACACTGTAACGCAGGAATAATATCTTACGAGCTAGAATAAAGTCGAGGACATAAATAACTCTTAAGTATAAACGGGTATCAAACTCCGAATCTTCGCACTGCGTACCTGGCGTTTAAGCACCGGAGCAACCAAGCCTGCAACAAAGTATAAAAATAGACAAGGTATAGGTCACAGTGCGTTCTCTGTACAAACGAGACACACGCTACTTTGTATGTCGCCCACCAAGTAAATGCGTTATCAAGGACCGCTCCGAAGAGATAGAGGCAACCTGTGTGCTTTTGATACAGAGAAACAACAGGGAAACTTTAATGCGCCAACGGAGAAGTCACAGTTCCCGCCAAAGGTCCGGAAATATGTTTTTTGTCGTCTTGTTAACTGTAGTTCCGCCGAGAACAATATCTCAAACAGAGCGAAAAAAACTTAACGACACGCAGCACTTTGTGCTTTGTGACATTGTGACTTCATATGCAAGTATATGTTTTTTCGATTATACACAGTACTTTAATGGCAAGGTCTATCTTTTTATTCAATTTTGTAACGAAGTAGCCAAACTGTGTTTCATTAGTGCGTTGAACAAAATATATATCATGAAAAACTTTTGAATAAAGACACTTCGGTATGTTGTGAAGCAGGCATCGTCATAGTTTGAAATTGCAGATAGCATCCGAATGACGTAAAAAACGTGTGAACCATGGCATACAAAGAATTCCTGATTGACCTCAGAAACTGGTGAACTTCCATTATATTCTAGCTGCAATGAAAAGAGGGCATAGTCAAGTATATTATTAACTGGAGAAAGATTCGAATAGCAGCATTAAGTAGCATCTGAGGTAGGTAAGTGATCGTGGTTTCTGTTGTTATGTGCAACTGATGGAGTCGGCAGCAGTTTCTACGTCACGGCTGTACGGAATTACATGGCGGTGGAGCACTGCAGTATCGGTTAGGTTCTACAGTATCTTCGAATACTTTTGATTTCATAATACGGGTGACTTCAGTGAAAGTTATCTTTGTAATTAGGTGTAAATTACTTCGTTGGTACCTCAAAATATATATCCTGTTCCAACAATAGTAGTATGAATGAGTGATTTTTGCTACCGTATTTAAAGTGTTCACTTAAGAAAGCAGTTACTAAAGACCTGCCCGCGTGTAGCTTAGCTTAGAACTTAACCGCAAGTTAATTACAATCGCGCTGAATTACGTGTGGCAGCTTATACCGGGTGATTATAATTAAAGTGCAGTTACAGAGGTCCAGTTTGGGCTGTAATTATCGTATGGCAGCGAAACGTGGTAGATATTCTAATACGGAACCAATGTACCCTGGAAAAAATTGGTTCCGATTTTGACCACCAGGTGCAATCTGGCGCTGTGAATGCAAAAGGTGTTTCCATATGTAATGGATTAGGAACGGGACATGGGCAGAAAAGGTCAAACAAGTGAGAAAGGCTTAATCCTGATTTCATATTAACCACCGCTTACACAGTTTGTTCCAAATGAGCACCGGAGGCATCGACAGGCTGCTGCACAGCGCCAGGTTTGCACCTGGTGGCCAGCAGGTATCTGAAATAAAGACATATAGTCTGCCAGTACACTGCTTATATGTAGTTGGTATTGTTTGTTCTCATTACAGTAAATCGTATTTTGTTTCGTGTGACTACAAAGCAAAACTGAAATGTGTTTCTGCTACACTGAAGCGCCAAAGAAACTGGTATAGGTATGTGTAATCAAATTACAAAGATATGTAAACAGTAAGAACATGGCGCTGCGGTCAGCAACGCCTATATAAGACAAGTGTTTGGCGCAGTTGTTAGATCGGTTACTGCTGCTACAATGACGGGTTATTAAGATTTAAGTGAGTCTGAACGCGGTGTTATAGTCGGACAAGCGATGGGACACAGCATCTCCCGGGTAGCGAAGAAGTGGGGATCTTCCCGTACGACAATTTCACGAGTGTACCGTGAATATCAAGAATCCGGTAACACTCAAATATCCGACATCGCAGCGGCTATAAAAAGATCCTGCAAGAACGGGGCCAACGACGACTGAAGAGAATCGTTCTACGTGACAGAAGTACAACCCTTCCGCAAAATGGTGCAGATTTCAATGTTGGGCCATCAACAAGTGTCAGCGTGCGAACCATTCGACGAAACATCATCGATATGGGCTTTCGAAGCTGAAGGTCCACTCGTTTACCCATGATCACTGCGCGACACAAAGCTTTACGCCTCGCCTGGGACCATCAGCACCGACATTGCATTGTTGATGACTGAAAACATGTTGCCTGGCCGGATGAGTCTCGCTTCAAACTGTATCGAGCGGGTGGACGTGTATGGGTATAAAGACAACCTCATGAATCCGTGGACCTGCATGTCAGCGGGGGACTGTTCAAGCTGGTGGAGGCTCTGTAATGGTGTGGAGCGTGTGCAGTTGGAAAGATATGGGACCCCTGTTGCGTCTAGATGCGACTCTGACAGGCGACACGTACGTAAGCATCCTGTCTGATCATCTGCAGCCACTCATGTCCACTGTGCATTCCGACGGACTTGGGCAATTCCAGCAGGACAATGCGACACCTCGCACGTTCAGGATTGCCACAGAGTCGCTCCAGGAATACACTTCTGAGTTTAAACACTTCCGCTGCTCACCAAACTCCCCAGACATGAACATTATTGAGAATATCAACCCCCTCGTACTGTTACGGATTTATGGACAACCCTGCAGGGTTCATGGTGTCAATTCCCGCCAGCACTACTTCAGGCGTTAGTCGAGTCTATGCCACATCGTGTTGCGGTACTTCTGCGTGCTCGCGGGGGCCCTACACGATACTAGGTAGGTGTACCAGTTTCTTTGGCTCTTCGGTGTAGAACTGAATGTATTTCCTGTCTTTAATCTTGATTACTGTGTGTCGTGTGATGAAACCTTGGGCTCTGAGCACTATGGGACTCAACTTCTGAGGTCATCAGTCCCCTAGAACTTAGAACTAGTTAAACCTAACTAACCTAAGGACATCACAAACATCCATGCCCGAGGCAGGATTCGAACCTGCGACCGTAGCGGTCTTGCGGTTCCAGACTGCAGCGCCTTTAACCGCACGGCCACTTCGGCCGGCTGATGAAACCTTGAAATATGGCTTTGTGAGACGGTCTTGAAAATGCGTATGCTCAGCAAAAACGCTTTTGTATCCACCTGAAGGCGAGAGGCAAACTCTTGAAACGCGTAGTAGATGTTAATAAGAATGACAATGTTTTGATCTATCTACAGCCACAAACAGTTGCTCACTCCCGAAAAACAGACGTACTTGAACAAAATAAGCTTATGTTCTACCTGCTCTTCTACATAATAAGTCTTTGACAAAACAAACACTTCAAGTGTAGTGAACTTCCTTTGCGTGTCAATGTTAATTTCCGCCTGTTATTAAATAAGATTTCGTGATATTACATTCACGGTTAAATCTGACTTTGGCACAGAAAGGGGTGAATTATGCTGCCACAAAAATCTTTGGTCATTTTCGAAACAGCATTAAAAGTCTGACAGATAGCCAACCAGCCAGCCAGTCAAATGCTCCTGACGATGACGATGGAGGCAATGGTCGAAAGCTCGAGATTTTATTGACGCGATGAGAAAACCGAGAATGTTTTACAGATCAGTCCGTCGCGAAAGATTTCGTTCTCAGATAACCAACCAACATTTAAACATAATTTAAAAGAATTTCTGAATCACGACTCCTTCTACTCAATAAATTAATTTTTTAGGTATGAAGTAGTAACCGTAAAAAATTATATTAAATTATGTTAAAGTGAGACATTCCACATCGTAACGAAATGTCGTATTCGTGGTCTATGGAGCAAGTACTAATAATGCAATGTGATATCTAGCAATGTTGCACAACGTGCTGTAGTTTACTACATAGATAAAATAATGTTTAATATATCTGTTTTATTTGTTAAAACAAGAGAATGAAGTGATGTGTATCATTTGCCTGCCTTTCCGCTGCAACGTTTTTAAATTCGGTGTTCACTCGTTCAGGTTTTGATTCTAAGGATCTCTCAGGGGGAATACCGGATGATTCCTTAGGAACTTAGGCATTTGAGAAAGTCTTGTCGCACTTAATTGGCGAATATTTTACAAACTGGAAGAGACATTTAGTTGACTTCGTGCCCTTTCCAGGAAACACTTCGAGGAAGTAATTTCTTCTCCTACCTCACTGAACTTAAATCGCAATATTTACAGGACTGCCAATGATAACTATGTACATTAAAGTTATTTTCAATATTTACATAATTTCCAATGGTAGTGACGTTTTCTTCTTCATAGTAATTTCTGTTTATAGATCATACAAGTTAGAAATTATTTTATACTTCCGTCAACTTGGAGTATTTCTTAAGCCTTTGCAATAGTCTCGTCAGTTTCAATTGCTGATTTCCTTTTTCGTTCCCCATCGAAATTTAAAATTAATCCGTCAAACTGGTGGCCGTGGCACCCTATGTCTTTTCGAATACTTTTTACTAATGAGGAAATATTTTGGTGAACTTTAGATATTAACGCATTTATATTTCGTGCTCTATCCTTCAGAGACGTTGTAAGTGCCACGGCACCTTTCAATGCAATTGCACATATCTCTTGGCATATGCTCTTATTGAGACAATGGTCCACAGAACCAGTCGTACGAGTTCTGAGACTTTTGGTTTTCAGGCGTGCTTTCCTGAATGCAGAGCCAACCATCACCCACCATTTTCCGGGGAAGGCATGCTAGAGCTGAACACAGTCTAATGTGACAGAGTATTTCTTAGTTTTTCTTATACGCAGGAACAAGGCCGTAAGACCGTACTGGTTCAACATTGATAAAAATTGTAACCTAAAATCACTGTTGAAGGAAAGAAAGTTCTAGGTGACTGGACGATAGCAATTTCGAAGTCCATCATATATAGGGTTCCGTCCAAGCTTGTTAGTTTAAACAGTTTTTTTTAAAAAGAAGATCACAAGTTTCAAGCTTTCTGTTCGGCAGCAAAGCGTACACAGCTGGAATATCGTTTAGTCCCCCCCCCCCCCCCCAAAAAAAAAAAATTTGTAAGATCGGCCTGAAGTATAACTGATTGCCCGATGCGGCCTTTCTCAGTATTTCATCGCAGGTAGAGGTGGACGGGCCACCGTATTCTACTTCTGTATCGGCCTGTTCCGAGGTCAACTACCTGTAGTGTCTCGGGCTCCGCAGAAATGTCAACATATGTCACTCCGCACAAATAGGGATACATCAGAGTATCCAGGATCCAGTGTGGCAGTGACATGATGGATGTATGAATGCTAACGGAAGGCATTTTCAAGATTTCATGCAAGGACGATTTTGGTGTAGGAAGCTAGTACATTATATTCCTGTGTACTACACATGTACTATGAGGCGCTGTGGAAATTAATTACACTACTGGCCATTAAAATTACTACACCACGAATATGGCGTGCTACAGACGCGAAATTTAACCGACAAGAAGAAGATGCTGTCATATGGAAATGGTTAGCTTTTCAGAGCATTCACACAAGGTTGGCGCCGGTGGCGACACCTGCGAAGTGCTGGCATGAGGAACGTTTCCAACCGATTTCTCATACACAAACAGCATATGACCGGCGGTGCCTGGTGAAACGTTGTTGTGATGCCTCGTGTAAGGAGGAGAAATGTGTACCATCATGTTTCCGACATTGATAAAGATCGGACTGTAGCCTATCGCGATTACGGTTTATCGTATCGCGACATTGCTGCTCGCGTTGGTCGAGATCCAATGACTGTTAGCAGAATATGGAATCGGTGGGTTCAGGAGGGTAATACGGAACGCCATGCTGGATCCCAACAGCCTAGTATCACTAGCAGTCGAGATGACAGGCATCATATCCGCATGGCTGTAACGGATCGTGCAGCCACTTCTCGATTCCTGAGACAACAGATTTGAACGTTTGCAAGACAACAACCATATGCACGACAGTTCGACGACGTTTGCTGCAGCATGGACTATCAGCTCGGAGACCATGGCTGCGGTTACCCTTGACGCTGCATCAGAGACAGGAGCGCCTGCGACGGTGTACTCAACGACGAACCTGGGTGCACGAATGGCAAAACGTAATTTTTTCGGATGAATCCAGGTTCTGTTTACTGCATCATGATGGTCGCATCCGTGTTTGGCGACATCGCGGTGAACGCACATTGGAAGCGTGTATTCGTCATCGCCATACTGGCGTATCACCCGGCGTGATGGTATGGGGTGCCATTGGTTACACGTCTCGGTCACCTCTTGTTCGCATTGACGGCACTTTGAACAGTGGACGTTACATTTCAGATGTGTTACGACACGTGGCTCTACCCTTCATTCGATACCTGCGAAACCCTACATTCCAGCAGGATATTGCACGACCGCATGTTGCAGGTCCTGTACGGGCCTTTCTGGAAACAGAAAATGTTCGACCGCTGCCCTGGCCAGCACATTCTCCAGATCTCTCACCAATTGAAAACGTCTGGTCAATGGTAGCCGAGCAACTGGCTCGTCACAATACGCTAAATTATAGTCACTACGCTTGATGAACTGTGGTATCGTGTTGACGCTGCGTGGGCAGCTGTACCTGTACACGCCATCCAAGCTCTGTTTGACTCAATGTCCAGGCGTATCAAGGCCGTTATTACGGCCAGAGGCGGTTGTTCTGGGTACTGATTTCTCAGTATCTATGCACCCAAATTGCGTGAAAATGTAATCATATGTCAGTTCTAGTATAATATATTTGTCCAATTAATAACAGTTTATCATCTGCATTTCTTCTTGCTGTAGCAATTGTAATGGCCAGTAGTGTATATAACTATGTCACGGGTCTATACAACATATTTTCTTGTCCTTCGTGTGACGCACGTGTCCTACGACACGTTTCAGCTAGCGAATGCTGGCCCAACAGGTTGCTGGTTGCAGGTGGCGTCAATCAAAACTTGTCGGCCTGAGCAGGTAGGTTGGCCACGGTGGTTAACCGCAGCGGGCCACGTCTCGCCTCATCCCGAAGGTTCCGTCCTCCAGCCCCCCCCCCCCCCCCCCTCCACCACACACGTCTCAGACAGTTAGGGCCAGGTGATGTGTGGAATGCGGCCAGCCCAACACCGCAGGCCGCTCTCATCTTGCACTCCTGTGTTCCCCGGACCTGCCTAGCAGCCACTCCTCACAACTTGAAGCGTTCCTTCAACTCTTCTTCAGTGATGCCGTAGTCTCATCTGTGCAGAATCGACGCGCTCCTAGAGATCTACGACGCGCCAAACAAATAATGCCCAGTATTGCTGTGGTAGGGAAGGCGAGTGGTCGACTTCGGTTTATTGAGAAAATTTTAGGAAAGTGTGGTTCACATGTAAAGGTGACCGCATGTAGGACGCTGGTGCGACCTATTCTTGACTACTGGCCGAGTGTCTGGGATCGTGCCAGGTCGGATTGAAGGACTTCAGAGGCGGGCTGCTAGATTTGTTACCGAACAACGTTGAACTGTTATGGAGATGCTTCGGGAACTCAAATGGGAATCCTGGAGGCAAGGCGATGTCTTTTTCAAGGAACACTTGTAAGTAAGCTGTTGAGGTTTTTATGTTGGTAACGCCACGTCGCGCTCTGTATGAAAATCACTGACTGTGCACTGTGCAGTCTCTGAATGGTTTGCAGTGTTGAAATATTCGCTATTGTAGTGTTGGGCAGTTGGATGCGAACAGCGCGTAGCGTTGCGCAGTTGAAGGTGAGCCGCCATAGTGGTGGATGTGGGGAGAGAGATGGCAGAATTTTGAGAGCGGACGATCTGGAAGTGTGTCCAAAATAAAGAGTAAATTTGTAATACTGGATATCATGAACTTATATACAGGGTGTTACAAAAAGGTACGGCCAAACTTTCAGGAAACATTCCTCACACACAAATAAAGAAAAGATGTTATGTGGACATGTGTCCGGAAACGCTTAATTTCCATGTTAGAGCTCATTTTAGTTTCGTCAGTATGTACTGTACTTCCTCGATTCACCGCCAGTTGGCCCAACTGAAGGATGGTAATGTTGACTTCGGTGCTTGTGTTGACATGCGACTCATTGTTCTACAGTACTAGCATCAAGCACATCAGTACGTAGCATCAACAGGTTAGTGTTCATCGCGAACGTGGTTTGCAGTCAGTGCAATGTTTACAAATGCGGAGTTGGCAGATGCCCATTTGACGTATGGATTAGCACGGGGCAATAGCCGTGGCGCGGTACGTTTGTATCGAGACAGATTTCCTGAACGAAGGTGTCCCGACAGGAAGACGTTCGAAGCAATTGATCGGCGTCTTAGGGAGCACGGAACATTCCAGCCTATGGCTCGCGACTGGGGAAGAGCTAGAACGACGAGGACACCTGCAATGGACGAGGCAATTCTTCGTGCAGTTGACGATAACCCTATTGTCAGCGTCAGAGAAGTTGCTGCTGTACAAGGTAACGTTGACCACGTCACTGTATGGAGAGTGCTACCGGAGAACCAGTTGTTTCCGTACCATGTACAGCGTGTGCAGGCACTATCAGCAGCTGATTGGCCTCCACGGGTACACTTCTGCGAATGGTTCATCCAACAACGTGTCAATCCTCGTTTCAGTGCAAATGTTCTCTTTACGGATGAGGCTTCATTCCAACGTGATCAAGTTGTAAATTTTCACAATCAACATGTGTGGGCTGACGAGAATCTGCACGCAATTGTGCAATCACGTCATCAACACAGATTTTATGTGAACGTTTGGGCAGGCACTGTTGGTGATGTCTTGATTGGGCCCCATGTTCTTCCACCTACGCTCAATGGAGCACGTTATCATGATTTCATTCGGGATACTCTACCTGTGCTGCTAGAACATGTGCCTTTACAAGTACGACACAACATGTGGTTCATGCACGATGGAGCTCCTGCACATTTCAGTCGAAGTGTTCGTACATTTCTCAACAACAGATTCGGTGACCGATGGATTGCTAGAGGCGGACCAATTCCATGGCCTCCAGGCTCTCCTGACCTCAAACCTCTTGACTTTCATTTATGGGGGCATTTGAAAGCTCTTGTCTACCTTGTCTACGCAGCCCGGGTACCAAATGTAGAGACTCTTCGTGCTCGTATTGTGGACGGCTGCGATACAATACGCCATTCTCCAGGGCTGCATCAGCGCATCAGGGATTCCATGCGACGGAGGGTGGATGCATGTATCCTCGCTAACGGAGGACATTCTGAACATTTCCTGTGACAAAGTGTTTGAAGTCACGCTCGTACGTTCTGTTGTTGTGTGTTTCCATTCCATGATTAATGTGATTTGAAGAGAAGTAATAAAATGAGCTCTAACATGGAAAGTAAGCGCTTCCGGACACATGTCCACATAACATATTTTCTTTCTTTGTGTGTGAGGAATGTTTCCTGAAAGTTTGGCCGTACCTTTTTGTAACACCCTGTCGTCTTTTATTTAGCTGGCAGCATTGGCGCTCGCTGTATTGCAGTAGTTGGAATAACTAAGATTTTTGTGAGGTAAGTGATTCATGAAAGGTATAGTTTATTGTTAGTCAGGGCCATTCTTTTGTAGGGATTATTGAAAGTGAGATTGCGTTGCGCTAAAAATATTGTGTGTCAGTTTAGTGTTGATCAGAATAAGTAAAGAGAGAAATGTCTGAGTACGTTCAGTTTTGCTCAGCTGTTTGAAAATCAAAGAAAGTAACAGGTTTATCAGCACAGTCATTTTATAATTTTCCAAAGGGGATGTTTCACACTATTGGGAAAATATAGAGAACCGGCATTTGAAGCTGACTGTCGAACGATTCTACTGCCCGAACATAGACTGCGCGTAACAATCGCGAGTGGAACTGGGGAGGGAATGACTAGTAGTGATACATCATACAGTAGCTTGTAAAGTATCTACATGGATGGATGTGGACTGTTTCACAGCGAAACATTTACAAGCGGATAAAATACCAGCCGCACCTCACTTGTAGGACAGGACTGTTCGCCCAACTGAAAGCAAATGCGCCACCTTGCAAGACTGGGAGGTGAGCCAGACCCGAACGAACGAGGTAGAGTGTGATTTTTCGCCAGTTCTCCAAATTTATTTGGGCATACGCCGTGATGCATCCAAGTCTCCACCTCAGAGAATATACGCAGGATAAAGGTTACTCGATTCACAGGTAGAGAGCGCAGACTGGAGATGTGGCGTACTCCTTTCAGACTGCGTTGTCGGCAATTTGGAGGGGATCTCATTGTGGATCGGCCTGTTGGACGAATCATGCAATATCCAGATTTGTGAGGCATTCGGTTTGACAGTGGCCTGGTGTTTGACTGGATGAACATTTGGGCAGGCATACTCGTTGTCAAGGTCCCATCTCACTGTCACAAGGCAGGATCATCGTATAGGGCATCAAGCCACTGCGACCCGTTCACATCTACACCTGACACCCAGAAACAACTACTGGACTCCCTGAAGTGATCTGTGTCAATCCCGCACCACTGGTCGCAGACCAGCAGAGTCGGGTTCAGCTATTATCGCCCCATGCTCAAGTTTCTGTTAACATCACAACACAAATGTCTGATACTGGAGTGGTGCCCTGATCGGGAAACGTACACTCCTTATGAATACCATCACACTGTGTTAAGCGATGAAGCATGGTTCTGCACTATCCGGAAGATCATCGTCGACGAATATGGTGGCCTGGGATTTCTTTTGGAGAGGCACAGGATGTCACTCTCGGCATAATGGACGATCATCGTCGACGACTATGGTGACCTCGGCATTCTTTTGGAGAGACACAGCGGTGTCAGTCTTGGCATCATGGAGTAGAGAAACCTGCAGGATGCGCTGGAAATATATTTCTTAGATTGGAATGTTAACAGCGATGCACTCCACATGACTGACAGGTCGGAGACTGAAGCGATCTAACATTATAGCCTCTTAAGTGCAGAACGGCGTAGTATTAGGAGTGTGTGTGTTTATGTTCTCTCTTACCAGTACCCTCCTGGTACTGATCCCAGACACTAGAATAATACTTTAAAATTGATAGTGTAGTCGATTTACGTAAAATGCTACGAACTCCATCCGACTCGAGCTCCATCCTGCATAAAAACCACCTACTACATAACAGCACTTTCAAATCTGCTACTGTACAACGATAAGGGGTGCTAACCTTCTCAACATGGACGTATCTAGAGAAATCTTGTGCACTTGGATGGGCGAGGACTCGACAAGCTCCATTCATTTACGAGACGTGGAATGTAGCGGTCTACTTCTGGTCAGCTGCAGATTAAATCAGTTACGGTGCTGCAGGGTGGGCTGGTCAAAGACAGTGATAGGGCGTCTTTCAGTCTCTAATTTTATCCTAAGACTGTGAGAATACTTTGTGACACCCATCCGCATAGAGATAAATCGTAAATAATCACTATGCTCGAGGTGCTATAAATATGTAGAGCGCTGTCTGGTATACTTCGATGACGTATATGCTCAAGAATTAACAATGAATGGATGCACTGTACAGTTGTCTCTCTACATTCGCAATGATACTCGCGAAGTAGAGAAGGGACGGTTTAGCGTTTATACAGAAATTGGGTAACATGCTGTCGCATCATTGCTCAGTGTAGAAATTACTGTAAAATTGCTAAATTTGTTCGCACTATCAACTGTGACACTTATTATTACAGTACATCGACGGTGTCTTTCCCACACCATCCGTCCACTGACATCACTTGTTTGAGATGGAGAAAGAGTTTTGGTGGAGGGGCAACACCTTCTGGGGATGGCTAGCACCGAAACAGTGATCATGTACATGATTGCAATATGAGGAATCAATCACAATGGAATGCAGAGTCATCAACTATTCCATCACTGTGACAGATGAGTTTAAATGTAGAGGTCATCAGTCACCTCCGGACTGCAGTTTGAAAACTCTCCACAACACCGCCAAACTCTTCCAGTTTCCTTATGTTGTCAGTGTGTTTTATTTAAAATCATCCAGTGTGTGTGGTGTGTTATGGGTACCAGCAGTAGCAACATGATTTACACCGTTCAACACATAGTTTTCTGCGAGAGACAATGCATCAGAATGTGTTAATGTCAGTTTAGAACCTGACATGGAACTCGAAGTCGTGGCAGAAAAACAAAATGTATGGCAGTGTACAAAGCGTGTTACAGAAGGAAAAAAACAATGTTTCAAACAACGACACAGGGTCACAGGGAGTGTCTCTTGCGACTTCTTGTATAGTTTGTGGGGTACGGTCATCCTTCTACAGTACAGGCAATGCAACTTTGCGCTGGTCTGTGCAATGGATCAATACCTGTATATTTAATAGGATCGTCACATGTGCTCGGTGTTGGCATGCAGACGGTATTGTTTTCGATATATAGGAGGAGAGAGATGCAGTAAAAATCTTATCGAGTTCTCACTGGATGTTGTTGGTGTAGCTCTTATAGTTCGTAAATTTTCTCTGTTGGATGGTACAGGATAAAGATAATAGCATGTTGGGGTGATAGACGTGAATGGACCCTGAGGGACACGTATCTGCTTCGGTCTGCAGTATCTGTATGAAGTTTGGAGATGCACAACAATGCAGTAGCAAAATCGTCGTCCTTCTGCCAGTTCCCGCATTGTCTTTTAAACTACCTCGTGTTGCAGAAGCAGGCTTCGTTTGGCGCTGACCTTAACACATCGTACACTGTTGGCGAGCTACGGCAGCTTGTTCCCATTTCCACCGAAGGGTCAAAACACGGTCCTGTCACACTAACTTGGGTCATTCTGTTTATAAACGGGTTGCAGAAGGTGATGGATATAGCTCTCTCCGACTTCCGCTCAGTTTCGACTCAAATTGGAACGATCACATGCGCATAGCTGCAGAAACGGCAGCAGTTGCAAGAGGCATAGGGACTATCTAAAAGTTTACTGTAGCAGATAGGTTCGAAAAAGGTGACTCGTTTCGAGATATGAGAGTGCCAGAAATATGATTCACTAGTGGCTGTAATCATTAAAGGACTTCTCCATCAGATACAACGCAGGTATGTGGTTGAATGGAAAGACTTAATTCCATATCATAGACATCATTTCTACCAGAAAGCGTAGCACTAGAGATCTGGAAAGCTAGGGTACATTTCTTACCAACTCAACCAGCCCACCATCTACTGTTGGTGATCCTTCTCAATCAACCATCGCCTATAACCCAGTCGATGTATCACCAAATCTCTGACATGGCTTCGAGACAGAATGCGTTACAAATACTTGAGACATATCTAGGGGTGGCGTGAGGGAGTTGCAAATACCGGTTTCATACCACGTTCCTTGGCCGAATCACTTTCTAAATTCGGTAATTTTTTTTACGAGGTTGCAACGGCGACGACGTGTAACCGCACTGTTGGTCTGATAATATACATTGGCGATCACCGCCTATATTGAGTGTCGTGGTATTTGTCTGTAAAATGTCTCTGAGCACTATGGGACTTAACTTCTGAGGTCATCACTCCACTAGAACTTAGAACTACTTAAATCTAACTAACCTAAGGACATCATACACATCCATGCCGGAGGCAGGATTCGAACCTGCGACCGTAGCGGTCACGCGGTTCCAGACTGAAGCGCCTAGAACCGAACGACCACACCCGCCGGCATTTTTCTGGAAAAACTTCATTTACCGGAGGTAATGCCATGACTCGATTAATAAAGCCAGTATAGCTTTCTTCATGGATATTTGTATGCACCTGTAGAACCAAGAATGCTTGCGACAGTAACATACAGTAGTTGTTGCGATCGTGTTTTTTAACATCTGGCGGTTTGTAAGACGATTACGCCTCTCTTTCTAAGACACAGTGGTACCACTCGCAAGAAAAACTTATGAGACATGTCCACCCATCGCTGATTTTCGGTCAGTATTATGTCGTATCGATGTAATCAGTTATTAGCGAAGTATTATACACAGTAGTAGGGGATGCGTGATAAGTTCACCTTGAGAATCAGGCTCATAAAGTATGTGTTTGTGTTCCGACATGTGCAAAGGAAATGACTATGTGCAGTCGTAAGGAAGGTATGGATCTGACGTGGAATACTGTGATAGCAAAGGGATGGGAATGTCAAGTCATAAGAATGGTACAGATATTTCCATTTCCACAGCCACAGCCGTCAGCACGGTGTATCTCCAATACGTCACTCACTGTCGAATGTCGTTCAACTGAAACCGCAAACGTAGCATTTAACTGTAAGTATAGCGATCAAATAAATATGTGGCCGATTTCGTAGGACGATTCTGTCTATGCGTGCTTGGTGCGGCGGCGGCAGTGGCCTTTGGCGGGAATGATTCACGTTTCCCGCTAAAGGCAGGAGCCGTCAGAATGGAGAGGCCTGTTGGGATGCAGGAATGTAGTTGACTTAACCATGCCGTCCTCTTGACAGTCGAATTGCGGACTAATACTTAGTATGTGTTGGACAGCTTTGTGAACGCGTGGAAATTGGAGAAGATTCCATATGGACATGTGTTTGCGCTGGGCCATTATTCCCTCCCACGTAAATTGTCCGATTGACTGCTTTTCACATTTCCCGTCTTTATTTGGTTGAGAGAAGATCGATTGTGGTGTGTGTTGAGTGCATCTAGCAGGTGAAAAACGGGTGGAGGACACGTTGACTTTGTAAATTATAAGGATGATTTGGAATCTGTTATATCACCGACATCGGTATTCGTGAGTGGAAATATCAGTTTTCTCTATTTTTCGAGTTTTCAAGTAAAGGTCTTCGCAGATAGCATAAGTTTCTAGTTACTCAATGGTTTACAGCACGCTCCACCTCGCTAAAGTTTCGGGTTTGTAGAGAAATAATTTCTAGTCTTTATCTTCGGAATTATGTTGCGTGAGCGATCGGTAGCACCATGCCTTGTGCTTGGTATCGAGAAGTATCGTGTAAATGGTATAATATTCTGGCAAACCATGTGAAAATACATGTGTTGTTGGAATACCAGAGTCTGGTGATGGATGTAGAAGGCAAGCAAGCATATAGGTCGGGGCCAGAAACAATGACGCCTTTGTGCCACGGGGAACCAACCCAGCCTTTGTACAACAATCTTCGCGGTCTATGTATGCGCGTCTGGTGGTCGCTACTGCGTGTCCTATTGTGAGGGAGGTATAGATTCAGCACATCGATATCCGTAAGGGGAATGAAAGATTTTTTTTACGTGGAAAATTCTGTGCACTATAGATACTGAGATTCGTTCCAGAACCACGGTCGTAAAGAGGAGACATATCCAGTACATTGCTCGGTGTCAGACTGCGGCAGCAATCCTAATATGTAATTGTAGTCACACTGATAAATGTGTGTCTGGTTTCCAATATTGTTGTGAGTCTGGTGGTAGCCGTAGAAAGCGTAGCAGCAAGCAAGCAGGTCGGGGTGAGAAACAGTAACGCCTTTGTTCTGAGATGGGGCTTGCCCATCTTTTGTACACCAGTTCAGAGTCCGAGAAAGCTTCCGGCTTCTGACGATTTGGTTCGCGGCTCCCCCTGGGCGGGTGAATAGTGAACTAATACCCAGTTTGCGTTGAGTTGCGTTTGGGACCGTGTGTGTTGTGTGTATACTCTGCAGGAATTTGAGAAGATTCAGTACGACGAATGTTTGCTCTGGGAGTATTGATAGCATTCGAACTCCTACCACTTACGTCCTCCTGGGGTGGGCGCTAGTCCACAGCCAGCTGGCCTCTCTCTTGCTGACATGCGCTTCTGTGGCTGCGGTCATGGGTCGTGTTTATGGCGGCAGTTTCCTCCGTCAGCACTGCACTGCGGCATGGTAAGTATGTGGAATGTATTTGACGATCTGCAGACCACTTTTTGCAGGGTTTAATTGTCAGTGCAATATGGCGATCAGTATAAAATAGTTTTGCCACTGAAAGCCTCGTCTGCAGAAAGAAAAAGTCCGACAGTGCTTCCACATCTGCAGCATCAGTTAGCTGGCGGGTAAATTCATAAGAGCCAGTCAGTATGCTCCATTCATTCACAAGATATCCTTTGTGCCGGGACGTAGGAGCCTCTACATAGCGGTTAGAACGTTTGCGTTTCAGAGATGTTTCTTGAAAGCAGGACTTAACGATTTCCAGGAAGGGTAACACGTGACGGACGGGGCGCCATATTAGGGTCGCGAGGGAGAGAGCAGTCGGAGTTATTCTGGGCTATTTTCGTAAACAGGTCCTGTTCCAACAAGAATTTCCATGCAGACAAACTGAGACATCATGAAAGCTCCTACAAAAGCGTCCGTTAACTATTTCTGCAGCATTTTACTATTTCCGAGGGGTAGACTTGGCTCTTATTTACATAGACATGTGACGGCAGTGTAACATTGAGACTGCACCTGCGAGGATGAGCTGCTATGCAAACTCTCGTTGGACGCGCATATACGAAAGCTATGCGTTATCGCAAGAGCAGTGGTACCTAGGTGAACACGTGTTTCATAATGGTACCTAAGAGGACACATGTTTCGACAGGTATTTCTCATTTACCAAGGATGAAAGGAATGTCGCCGCCTCATCCTTGCGGAACACAAACTAACTCCTGCGCGTGGTTCGGCAGCTGACGGCCGCGTTGTCACTTAGCGGGGCCGCCGGTGCATCCCGACTCCTGGCAGTGTGTGCGGTCCAGTGTACAGGGGGATGGCGGGTGGTGCGTGCTTCGCGATCGATTTTTAACTGTGTAATTGCGTGTGATGTGTGTTGCATGACGGTATTCATTGTGTGATCGGAATAAAAAGTAGGGCGATAGATTTAATTAGTACTTCTTTCAAGACCTGCATCTTTCCAAAGAGCATAGAATGACGAGCTACTTAAATCAACCCCTGCAAACTGATTTTTTTTATGTAAATAAACAATATATACTTGAATTTCCCTTCATGAGGTCCTTGCTCTCCACCCCAGAGCTGCCAATTTCCTGGTAGGGGTGGGGGCGAGGGAGATGGGGTAGCAGGGGTGGTGATCGATTTCCTCAAAAAATATTTACATAAATAAACTATATTCCATACACTGCCTAGAATCCCCTAAATTGTTTAAATAAACAATATTCCACATATTGCCTAAATTGTTTAATCAATGGCTCTGAGCACTATGGGACTTAACATCTGAGGTCATCAGTCCCCTAGAACTTAGAACTACTTAAACCTAACTAATCTAAGGACACCACACACATCCATGTCCGAGGCAGGATTCGAACCTGAGACCATAGCTGTCGTGCGGTTCCAGACTGAAGCACTTAGAACGACTCGGCCACTACGGCTGGCCGTTTAAACAATATTCCATATACTGAAATCGATCTCCAGACAAATTCTTTAACTAAATAAATTAACTGTATTCCATACACTGCCATAAATAATTAAACAACATTCCAAACAATGTATAAATTGTTTAAACAATATTCCGTTCACTGCAATAGAATTCCCTCCAAATTACCGATCAACTGAGTCTTTTTCCCGCCAATTTCCGAGAGGGAGGATGGGAGGTTTGCTAGGGGAGGTTAATTATGTGATCAATTTAATTAAGTAGTCATTCAAATTGATAAGAGACGGGCTATTCCAATAACTCAGATCTGAAAGTGTACTTGTGGCAGCCGGGGGGGGGGGGGGGGGGGGGGACGTTTCCTGAGGGGTGGGGGTGCAGGCGGCAGGGAAACAATAGGTTAAGGACCTGTCAATCAAAAGGAAGGATTCATTTAGCAGAACAATAGGTTTGCCCCTGAGTACATACCTGTATCTGATGTAGGGAACCCACACTGCCGGCCGCGGTGGTCTCGCCGTTCTAGGCGCGCAGTCCGGAACCGTGCGACTGCTACGGTCGCAGGTTCGAATCCTGCCTCGGGCATGGATGTGTGTGATGACCTTAGGTTGGTTAGGTTTAAGTAGTTCTAAGTTCTAGGGGACTGATGACCACAGCAGTTGAGTCCCATAGTGCTCAGAGCCATTTGAACCATTTTTGAACCCACACTAGCAAATTGCGCTGATGCCGCCCTTGTCCCCCTACTACCCTTATCACACAACCAAAACGCCGTGGCTACCAAAATTCTCTCGATGTTGCCCATTTTGAACTTGGGCCATTGACTGTTTCTATTTTGCTTCTTTTTTCACAGTTCAGTACACCTTCTTCCTGTTTTCATGCCTGATCTGTGTTCAGTTTTTGACGGTCTATCCAATGGCCCATCTTACCACTAAATCTGAGGGCGGTGCGATGGGGAACTTTCCTTGTTAGGAGAAGAAGAACTTCTTAGTCGAGATCGCTATAAAAAAAACTTTATTGTAGATAAACGGTTTCGGTGTCAAGATGTTTCTAATAATCTGCATGAAGATGGTAACTTAGTTTTACCGAAACCGGTTAGCCACAATAAAGGTTTATTTTATTTTTTATTTTTTTATAGCGAGCTCCGTTAAGAAGTTCTTCTTCTCCTAAGTAAGGCACTGAGCTTGATCATTTTGGTTGACCAGGTGTTTTGATCTGGGGAAGCATAATGCTGCACGTGGGGCCTCCAAATCTTTGAACTCGTACACTTACTGGTGTGCCTGTTCCCCATTCGGAATAAGTCATGCTTCAAATGATCGTTCCAGAATACTGACTATCCCTCCTGGGACACCCTATATAATGAGGGATGGAGCTAATATCGATCCCTGAGCGACGCCAGTAGCGTGTTCTGTCTGCAGCTGAGAAGAGACAGATTGGTGGATGTGTCTAGCATGAGTGGATCGCGACTAGACGGTCGGTCGGTCGTCACTGGCAACGTGTGTGTTCGGTACCGGCCCTCATAAGCCGCCTAGCTGTTAACCGCTGCCCTGTCACGCACTTTCCAGCACTGTTAGGAGAACGGTGCAGGTGATCGCGCTGAGTTACGCGCGGTCGCCATACACGACCAGACTGGACTGGACTTCTTTGCCATAGTCTACGCCGGCTCCTTTTAAAGGGCGGAGACGCAGCGAACGGCATCCATTGTGTCGCAGCAGGCGTCTGCCGCTGTCGTCCGCTGGGAACTGCGGCACCTCGGGAACGGAACTCTTTGCGTTCGATTCGAAGTGCTACGAAATGAGAGGGAAGGGAAGGGAACAGCACGCCGCAGGTACAGAACTCTCTCCCAATGAGATTCTAGGGGCTCTGTGATGATATATTTCTCTGCAGTTGAAAAGAAACCTAACACAACGACAATGTCAAGAGTGCAAACGTAAATACAGGGTGACTGAAAAAGGATTTCAGTTGTTTGTTGTTGTGGGTTGGCAGGAGAGCCAACACCGTGATATTAGAGGAAGCCGAAAGGCACGCGTTTTAGCTCACGCCGGCTGGTGTGAGGTCCGGAACAGGTCTAGACTTCAGCAAAAACGGACGTAGCTGGTGGAATACTTAACTTTAATCCATAAATGATGAGCGTCGCTCTTGACGGTACATGTTTTACACTATCAATAGTAACTGGTAATGGCGCCTTGCTAGGTCGTAGCAAATGACGTAGCTGAAGGCTATGCTAACTATCGTCTCGGCAACTGAGAGCGTATTTTTCCAGTGAACCATCGCTAGCAAAGTCGGTTGTACAACTGGGACGAGTGCTAGGAAGTCTCTCTAGAGCTGCCGTGTGGCGGCGCTCGGTCTGCAATCACTGATAGTGGCGACACGCGGGTCCGACGTATACTAACGGACCGCGGCCGATTTAAAGGCTACCACCTAGCAAGTGTGGTGTCTGGCGGTGACACCACGTTTGTCACATACAAAGAAAGACAAACACATTGCACATGCCACTGGATAAAGGAAGTTTCAAAGTTCGCACAGATACTACACCATACACGCAACTTGAGCACCATGCGTTGTTCGAGAAACATCGAAATAGTAGTCCATTTCATTGCACACACGAATCGACAGGTCCATGTTTATTGAATCGACAGCTTCAACAATTCTATTTCTCAGTTCTTAAAGAGAGCTGCCATAGGTGATACTAAGATTTTGTCTTCCATATACCCCCACAGAAAAGGAAATCGCAAAGTGTGAAGTCTGAAGACCTTTGAGGCCAAAAGCAGTGAACTAGATCTTGTTGTCCACTTCTCCCAATCCAAGGTTCTAGGATGATGGTGTTGACATAACGTTGCAGCTCAAGATCTTCGTGATGTTCAGGAAACAACTAATTTTGCAGAATGTCCAGGTATGATATTCCTGTCACGGTTTCCTCCACAAAAAGGCGAGGTCCATAAACTTTGTGAACACAAACGGAACAAAACTCTTTCAGTTTCGATGAGTCTCTTCTCTGTTGGAAGACAGCACCAGGATTTTGTGAACCCCCAAATTTTTGCGTTCCGATGGTTACTTTACACGATGAATGAACCGTGAATTCGTCTGAAAAGATGAATCGTCCGGAAAAAGTGTCCTCTGCCATATCCGGGAAAACTGAAATGCAACATTCCTGCCTTCTGTTATGATCGCCGGCACGGAAATACTGCAGTAACACGCCACATCGTTGTTTCGGGAAGATGAAGTTCCTGCCCGTCTTGTGGACTTCCGAGGGCTCCGAGTGAACGCATCTCGGATCCGCTCGACATTTTCATCAGACGTGCGTAACCGACCACTGGTCTTCCCTTTGCATATCCAACTACATCTACATGGATACTCTGCAAATCACACTTAACTGCCTGGCAGAGGGTTCATCGAACCACCTTCACAATAATTCTCTATTATTCCGATCTCGAACAGCGCACGGAAAAAAACGAACACCTGTATCTTTCCGTGCGAGCTCTGATTTCCCCTATTTTATTATGATGATCGTCTCTTCCTATGTAGGTCGGCGTCAACAAAATATTTTCGCATTCGGAGAAGAAAGTTGTGACTGAAATTTCCTGAGAAAATTCCGCCGCAATGAA
Organism: Schistocerca americana; assembly: GCF_021461395.2. Taxonomy (NCBI): domain Eukaryota; kingdom Metazoa; phylum Arthropoda; class Insecta; order Orthoptera; family Acrididae; genus Schistocerca; species Schistocerca americana. The sequence continues at coordinate 263,159,596 of NC_060120.1, forward strand.
AAACGCTTTTGTTTTAATGATGTCCGCCTCAAATCCTGTATCATGTCAGCGAGACTCTCACCCCTGTTTCGCGATAATACAAAACATATTGCTCGTCTTTCAACTTTCTCAATGTACTCTGTTAATCCTAGCTGGTAAGGAACCCAGACCGCGCAGCAGTACTCCAAAAGAGGGCGGACAAGGGTTCATCTACATTTACATTTATACTCCGCAAGCCACCCAACGGTGTGTGGCGCAGGGCAAAAAATCCTGTGACGAAACGCGCCGCTCTTCTTTGCATCTTCTCTATCTCCTCCGGCAACCCGACCTGGTACGGATCTCACACTGATGAGCAATACTCAAGTATAGGTCGAACGAGTGTTTTGTAAGCCGCCTCCTTTGTTGATGGACTACATTTTCTAAGGACTCCCCCAATGAATCTCAACCTGGTACCCGCCTTACCAACAATTAATTTTATATGATCATTCCACTTCAAATCGTTCCGCACGCATACTCCCAGATATTTTACAGAAGTAACTGCTACCAGTGTTTGTTCTGCTAGTATATAATCATACAATAAAGGATCCTTCTTTCTACGTATTCGCAATACATTAGTGTATGTTAAGGGTCAGTTGCCACTCCCTGCACCAAGTGCCTATCCGCTGTAGATCTTCCTGCATTTCGCTGCAATTTTCTAATGCTGCAACTTCTCTGTATACTACAGCATCATCCGCGAAAAGCCACATGGAACTTCCGACACTATCTACTAGGTCATTTATATATATTGTGAAAAGCAATAGTCCCATAACACTCCCCTGTGGCACGCCAGAGGTTACTTTAACGTCTGTAGACGTCTCTCCATTGATAACAACATGCTGTGTTCTGTTTGCTAAAAATTCTTCAATCCAGCCACACAGCTGGTCTGATATTCCGTAGGCTCTTACTTTGTTTATCAGGCGACAGTGCGGAACTGTATCGAACGCTTTCCGGAAGTCAAGGAAAATGGCATCTACCTGGGAGCCTGTATCTAATATTTTCTGGGTCTCATGAACAAATAAAGCGAGTTGGGTCTCACACGATCGCTGTTTCCGGAATCCATGTTGATTCCTACAGAGTAGATTCTGGGTTTCCAGAAACGACATGATACGCGAGCAAAAAACATGTTCTAAAATTCTACAACAGATCGACGTCAGAGATATAAGTCTATAGTTTTGCACATCTGCTCGACGACCCTTCTTGAAGACTGGGTAGTGTAGGCAGTATGTTTTATGGGTGCGGACTGCTTCCAGTGATTGTTCTGCAATCGAGTAATCAAACAATAAACGATCTCTCTGCCTATTTATTATCCGCAATGCATTACACTTGTTTACCTTGAAGGTTAATTCTCAATTGCTGCACGAAGCATCGATCCTCTGTATGTCTTGCAGTTCGCTAGAATATTATAGTGTTGCGACTTCTCTGCATACGCCGACACCATCCGCGAAGATCCTCACAGAACTTCCGACGTTATCCAGGAGAACATTTCTATATATTGTAAAAACTAACGGTCCTACAACACCCTCTTGGGTATGCCCGAAGTAACTTTTACGTCTCAAGAAATCTCACTGTTACGAATGATACGCTGCGTTCTGTTTGCTACAAACCCTTCTGCCCAATTCCACGGCTGGTTTGATATGGCGTATGCTAGTAATTTGTCCATTAGGCGGCAGTATGAAACTGTATCGAGCGTCTTCCGGAAGTCAAGGAACACGGCATCTAATTGAATGTCGATATGTACTGCTTTCTGGGTGTCGTCGACGAACAAAGCACGATGGCAGGCGACCTTGTAGGTTGGGCAACCACAGCTGGAGTATTCATCTCGGGTATTATTACTGTCCCACTACCGGTTTCGTGGCGTTAAAGCCACATCTTCAGGTGACATATGATTAAAACATTAAAGAGAAAAAGTTTGGAATCTTTTTTCCCAACATTCGTTGTCTGTCAAATACAAAAAACCGCTAAAAGACGGTATGTTACGGATTAAAAACTGCCAAATGCCAGTATAGTGGATCGGTCCAAAACAAATCGTACCATAGTGACCGCTTCTCCAGTCTATATGGAACGGCGAACAGGGGACACGGCTGCGTGCTCTGTCATACTGACGACAACGTCACGAAACCGATAGTGGTACAGTAATAAAGGACCAAAACACTGCTGAAATAATTATTGATAACCCAAATGAGAGAAAGATGGGTTTTGCACATTATCTTTGTTTCAGAACCCTTGTTGATTCCTGCAGTGGAGATTTTCGGTCTCCAGAAATATCATTGTAAGCGAACATAAAATTTGTTCCAAAATTCTACAAGAGACCTACGTCAGACACATAGACCTACAATTTTGTGCGTCTGTTCGACGGCCTTTCTTGGAAACGGGAATGAACTCCGCTTTTTTTTTTTTTTTTTTTTTTTTTTTTTTTTTTTTTTTTGCATTCATTAGGAATGCTTCGTTCCTCCGGCGGCCCACGGTACCCAGCTGCTACAAGTGGAGCAAATTCTTTGGTACGCTCTGCGTACAACCGAATTCTTATCCCGTCATGTCTGGTGACCTTTCCATTGTTGAGGACCCTGTGTATTAATGCGACATCCATTCCGAAATTGTGGTTCCTCAGCGTGCAGTGAAAAGGGACGACTGCAGTGGAAGACGTATCTATGGCTCCAACATAAATGGAGGTGGTTTGTGTATTTAACCCGACGAAATGTATGATGAGCGGATGAAAAAAGTCCTTTGCTGGGCAGACACTGTTACAAAATGGAGAGCAAAACGGCTGCGTACAGCCGAAGACCGCAGTGCAGTGCAGATTCAGGTACTGACCTACATCCTGCACAGACTGTCGAGTTGTTGTGATGAAAGGTTTTACTTCGCAGGTTGTCAAGTGCACCCCCTACGTTTCATTTTGAAATTTTGTCTCGTGCTCTACTTACTATTGCCCCTAGTGTCTAGTACGTGGAGGGCGTCGTACCTTCCACAAGACGGCACGCCTCCCGCGACGTAGCACAACAGGTGTGACGGACGCTCCCGCGAGCGACCTGGCCTATCCGCTTCGCGGGCCGCAGCCGCAAGCAGCTCTTGCTCGACTGGCGACTGCCCTTTGCTTTATCTCCGGCGTGACGTCACGCGCACTTCGCGACTGAATGGAGCTCACCGCTGTCGTACGCCACCACGTTGGTGTATTCCCGAGGCGGCATTTGGCTATTTACGGCGTCAATGCGATGTATTTTGGGAGCGCTACTGCGTAGGTACGTCGAATGAACGATATCCAATCTGGAACGGCAAAATTTTACTACCATAAGGAGCGATCAGAACGTTTTCGTTCGAGGGCGTTGCTGCAGCATATATGCAGCGAAGGGCGACTCCGGTGCGTATATAACGACACCGACTTGTAGGCAAGGGGTAAGCGCGGCAATTGTGTATTTCTGACGTGCGTGCGTTAAATGCGGAAATGTGAACATGTCGACGTCAAGACCAAATGCATCGAAACAGGACCAACGTGCTGTTGTTCTTTTTTTGACTGCCGAAGGGCAAACCACCAGTAGAAATCCATCGAAGAACGAAGAATCTACACACATCAAAAAAAGTTTTGCATCACCTCAGACGCATTCTTGCCTCCTGCAGTCAAATGAGCGAGTTTGAAAGGGGTCAAATAGTGGCCTCCGAGAGGCGGAATGGTCACTTCCGAGAACGCCACACAAAGAACGTGCTGCGTCAGTTGTGCAACGATGTTGGTATCAGTGGTCACGTGAACACACTCATACCTGCAGAAGAGCTTCTGTGAAGTTTGGAAGGTAGGAGACGAGGTACTCGCAGAATTGAAGCTTTGAGGACGGGTCGTGAGTCGTGCTTCGGTACCTCAGTTGGTAGAGCACTTGCCCGCGAAAGGCAAAGGTCCCAAGTTCGAGTCTTGGTCCGGCACACAGTTTTAACTTTAGCTATTTTCCATATTTGCAGATAACTTGTGCTTTACCTTGGAGTAGGAAATGTGTACTGTGTAAGTGTTAAGTGTGTTCTGTGAGTTTTGGTTATTGCGCAAATATGCACTTTAAATGCGGCCACGCATTATCGAAAATTTAATTTGAATTCCGCGAAGAAAATAAAATATAAACATAGTACGCGATTCTATCACAGAAATATACATATTTCTTGCACCTTTATTCTTCATTCGGACAGCAAAGAAAAGCAACAATAATCAAACATGACGGATGCGCCAGCCTGTGTTTTTGGGAACTCTACGCGCGTCTAGTACGCAGGCGGTCGCTCTGGGTTTGTAATAAAGCAATTATTAATTTTTCTGATACGTCTACTTATCTCTAACATAACAAAACATAAGATTTATGACGTAAGAAAATATGATGATAAACATCCAAAAATGTTACTGATAGCTTTTTGGTGTATACCTAAGTCTTCTCGTACGTCAGCCTGAGAACTTAGGTCTGCTAAGTGGCAATAAAAATGTTTTAATTTTCACATCATTTGAAAGGTCGCCCTTCTTCTTTCATGATTTACTGGAAGAAAATTCTCCAAGCAAATAACTTTTTTTTTTATTTGACAAACCCGTATAAACTTATACAGAGTCTCTCTTCAGTATTTCTTTGGGCTATCTATATCTCTTTTTTTTTGCCTTCCAAGCAACACAAATTCTGCCATTTTTACTAAAAATATTTAGTAAAACTTAACCTCAACATAACTTAATTAGCTCGAAGTACGCTACAGAGCTCACTTCAAAAACGGAGACTGTTCTCTGCTTGTGAGGAGCTCCTCTAGTTTTATTCGTACAAATCGGTGAATGTTCTTTCTTCTGAGCAACTTCCCCCACCCTTTTACTCACTCAGAGAACATGCTCGAATGTAGTACGTTCTCCGACTCGCTTCTATTCTCCGAAATTTCGAGCATAAAGTACATTTTCCGTTTTATCCATACGATCAAATACAGCGAACTAAAACACTTTATTCAAACCTGACTCCTGCTGTGATACTGCACACAAGTATCACTTCATTGCTATGGTTGGCAGTGCCAGGCCATAAAAGTAATGTCAATAGTGCGATGTTGTTTACGCAGAAATACGCAGGATTGTATTGGATTCCTGTTTAATTGTGGAACAATGTACTGTTCGTAGTTATACATAATAACGAAAGATGAATACCTACGCAAGACAATTACGCCAAAAGTGTGCCCTGTCTGTCTGCACTTGTATCCAGCGAGAAAATTATATGTTGTAATATCGACCAGCACTGGTTGCACGAACGCACGCTGTCAACTCTCGTAGATTAATACGGCTATTCTCGCTGTAATTTACTCTTTCTTTATTAAAAAGTTCCATATTATAACGTGCTTCAGAGAATCACGCAACGCGCTGCCGACTACAGTTCTTGCATTGCCGACTTTCAGCCTTTTTATTTTCGAATCACCCGGGAAAATGATTGCCTACAGGTGTTACTCAGTATGCATGGCGGCGGGACAGGTGTCAGTGGCTGCTCGCTTATTATGAATGGAAATTGCATCTCAGAGTTTTGCTGCTAGCGTTCCAGCTGACCAGAGGGAGCCGCGCGTAATTTGTGGCTCGGAGTTTTGTTTCAACACCGCTGCCAGGCTGTTCGCATTGGTCGGCACCGAGGCAGGCAACGCGAAATTATTAGAGTTCACGACATGCTGCGGACTGTGGGCAAGTAGTGGGAGTATTACTATACAGCTTGCGAGAATTGGCAAACGTAAGGGTGGTGACGTGTAAAAAAAGCCGTGCGGCGTTGATTAAACAAGCGTATCATCTGGTTGGTGGAGTTGTGTAAGGAGTGGAGCTGCATATTGCCCATATTGCCTTTTCCAGAGCTAAAAACTCCAAGTCCCAGGAGATTGGTTGGAGCGCCATCTGATCTCCCAGTTACGTAGATTCTTTAGTGGGAGAAATGGATGGGGGAGGTGGCTGTCTTCAGAGATGCGACCTCTTTGGAAGTTTCCTAAAGGAAATTTAAGAATCTGTCGCCCTTTTCCCGGTAAGCAAGCGATTCCAAAAATCTTATTACTATGGGCAGCCGGACGCGGTGGCCAAGCGGTTCTAGGTGCTTCAGTCCGGAACCGCGCGACTGCTACGGTCGCAGGTTCGAATCCTGCCTCGGGCATGGATGTATGTGATGTTCTTGGGTTAGTTAGGTTTAGTTGGGTTAGTTCTAAGTTCAAGGGGAATGATGACCTCAGATGTTAAGTCCCATAGTGCTCAGAGCCATTTGACCCATTTTACTATGGGCACGAGTTAAAAAAGATCAACACACATTTCAAAGCGGTTGAGATCCGCGCTGAATTAAAAACTGAGATGTTAACAACTGGCAAGGCTTACTGACGTCTTAGAAGCAGAACAAAAAACTAAGGAGTTGGCTGCCTTGCGTTATGAACCACTCATAGTGTAAATCATGCAAAAGTTAGGAATGGTTATTCCTTTAGACAAAAAGTTATCCTCTGTGGCTGACCAGTCTTTTCTAAAGGCTTGCCTGTGAACCCCGTTGTTGAAGTGTATGTGGATATTTGTCACCAAGGTATCAAATTTGTTACAAGGTGTGACACTATAAATACAGATCCGGTTCCTAATTATAAACTAGCGAAGCCGGCAATACTTCGCAATTGCTAAATATGTATAGGAACTGGATATATGTCTTAATCTCCTCCTCCCCCTCTCATCGCCCATATCCTCGTCCTTCTCCCCCTACTTCTGACCATCACCTTCCCTCTGCACCCCGTACACCTCCCATACCGGATTCACTCTATCCATCTTTTCCTTCCTCATCTCTCTGTCCTTATCCTCTTTCCCCTTCTTTATCTCCATTTCTTCCCCTCTTCCCTGTCCATCTACTCCTCCATCCTCTCTTCTATCTTAATTATTGTTGTTGTAAACGGAACCTTGGTTGGCAACAGAAGTCAAAATGAATGGACAAATTGGTTGGAATCATTAGTACATGAGGTATGAGGGAGTCCTTTCCAGTTGATGGATCTGGGAGGAAAGTAGGTTTAATGACAGTATTTCGCATGGCTTTAATTCACGAACAGATACGATTGTAAAGTCATCCATAAACACAACTTACGTGTTTTCTGTTAAAAATGACTGCGAAAACACAAACAAAACTGCACATGTTCACAGCATAGCTTAGCATTTTCTTTCTCACAGCCGGTTAAACAGAAAATGTTTATTGTATAACACGGCTATCTCCAGCGGCTTAGGCTGTGCGGTGTCTGTCAATCTGTCAGTAAGTTCGCTGGTTAGTAAGGGATTAATCCAACTGAATATTTTCTTGAATTTGCATGAACTGAAACAAAATAATTTCAGTAAGATCATGAATGTATTGAAATGAAATAAATCGGAATTCATTGTTCCGGAGTCATAATGGATCGCTCTTGAGAAATTCTTATTCGATTTGCCTCCAAATGCTCTTCGTGACACTCATTGGCTGGGAGACCGTGTAGCTGGCCAACACTGGGTGTACACTGACCGATATTTCAAAGCCTCACATGTGGCATTTTTTTTCCAAAGAAATAAACCACGAACTGATATCAACTGAATGTTCGCAACAAACCAAATTACCACGAATTGAAATCAATTCAGTCTTTGTCACATATCAAAAATATGATGACTACTGGTAACACACTGAAATATCGCTTTCAACTGAATATATTTCTTGCAAATTGTGGCTATTATAAAAACCTACGACAGCAGAAGCGTCGAACTGAACGTCACAAGCCGGCCGGAGTGGCCGAGCGGTTCTAGCCGCTACAGTCTGGAACCGCGCGATCGCTACAGTCGCAAGTTCGAATCCTGCCTCGGGCATGGATGTGTGTGATGTCCTTAGGTTAGTTAGGTTCAAGTAGTACTAAGTTCTAGAGGACTGATGACCTCAGCAGTTAAGTCCCATAGTGCTCAGAGACATTTGAACCATTTTTGAACGCCACAATTTTGTTTTTGTTACGAAAACATGTGACAGTAGAAGTGTCAAAGCGACTGTCACATTTTTTTCACTCGTCATCATTTATGAGAGTGACTGGATTGTGAAAAGAAACTGGACTGTGTAAAAATAGGGATTTTGTACGGGCGCTGATGACCGCGCAGTTGAGCGCTCCAGAAACCAATCGTCATCATCATCATCATCATCATCACTACCACCACCACCACCACCACCACCACCACCACCACCACCACCACCACATTTCTGTCACTGAGATTTTCATACAAAAATACCATCCAAATTTCCGACTTTTTCGGTGGATTTTCCAAAACTATTCTTTTGTACAAACCTTGTTCTGGAAATTACGAAAGAAAAAAGAAGAATCAGCCAAATCGGTCGAGCCGCTCTCAAGTGACGGTCGTTCATAAATTTATTTATATAGATGTGATGTACCTGTTTTATTCTGTAAATCTTTGGATACCATGTGTTAATTAGAAATGTGATATGAGCTGTAACCTGTAGAAGTTATTTTGGATTATGGTGAATTTATTCTGGGTTAACTCCATTAGGGACAGTTAGGAAAAGCAATATCATTGGCCGAGAGTAAAGCCTGTGTAGGAGCCCTCTCTCTGGACGCGAGTGTGACGTCAGAGCAAAGCACGCAGAGAACTTACTTGATTGTGAGAACGAGAGAGTGGCGTGCAGTGCACTGTCGGTCCTATATGAGGCGCAGTTGTTACTAGCGAGGCACCAAAGGCTTGACGAGTGTGGGCAGATGTAACAGGCTCCAATAACATCAAGATCCTGCCCCATAATTGGTCACTGCGAATCAAGATGCGCCCGCAATATTACAAGGAGCAATGGGAGCACTGTCGATGACAACGAATACGACGGCTTAACAAATCCTTACTCAGTGTCAGTCAGTTAGGGTACCATTCCTTTCCAGTTACTGAATACCGGAGTGTCGTTGTTTAAATAGCTAAAAGAAAAGAAATGAAATACTATCAATGCCAGTTTTGTTTGTTTGCCCAAAAGATAACTGAAAGTAATTAATAATGAAGCCTCAACCAGTTAACAGTGTTGTTCAATAATATTCAGAGGCAATGTCATTCTTGCTAACTGAGTGAATACCAAGCGAAGTAAAATAACTTAAAATTTAAGCATTTCTGCCTATTTCAAATTAAAGAAAAGAATAAATTCAGTTCACGTATTTCATATCTTTGTCTGTTTTAATACGAGGTGCATTCAAGTTCTAAGGCCTCCGATTTTTTTTCTAATTAACTACTCACCCGAAATCGATGAAACTGGCGTTACTTCTCGACGTAATCGCCCTGCAGACGTACACATTTTTCACAACGCTGACGCCATGATTCCATGGCAGCGGCGAAGGCTTCTTTAGGAGTCTGATTTGACCACTGGAAAATCGCTGAGGCAATAGCAGCACGGCTGGTGAATGTGCGGCCACAGAGAGTGTCTTTCATTGTTGGAAAAAGCCAAAAGTCACTAGGAGCCAGGTCAGGTGAGTAGGGAGCATGAGGAATCACTTCAAAGTTGTTATCACGAAGAAACTGTTGCGTAACGTTAGCTCGATGTGCGGGTGCGTTGTCTTGGTGAAACAGCACACACGCAGCCCTTCCCGGACGTTTTTGTTGCAGTGCAGGAAGGAATTTGTTCTTCAAAACATTTTCGTAGGATGCACCTGTTACCGTAGTGCCCTTTGGAACGCATGGGTAAGGATTACGCCCTCGCTGTTCCAGAACATGGACACCATCATTTTTTCAGCACTGGCGGTTACCCGAAATTTTTTTGGTGGCAGTGAATCTGTGTGCTTCCATTGAGCTGACTGGCGCTTTGTTTCTGGATTGAAAAATGGCATCCACATCTCATCCATTGTCACAACCGGCAAAAAGAAAGTCCCATTCATCCTGTCGTTGCGCATCAACATTGCTTGGCAACATGCCACACGGGCAGCCATGTGGTCGTCCGTCAGCATTCGTGGCACCCACCTGTATGACACTTTTCGCATTTTCAGGTCGTCATGCAGGATTGTGTGCACAGAACCCACAGAAATGCGAACTCTGGAGGCGATCTGTTCAACAGTCATTCGGCGATCCCCCAAAACAATTCTCTCCACTTTCTCGATCATGTCGTCAGACCGGCTTGTGCGAGCCCGAGGTTGTTTCGGTTTGTTGTCACACGATGTTCTGCCTTCATTAAACTGTCGCACCCACGAATGCACTTTCGACACATCCGTAACTCCATCACCACATGTCTCCTTCAACTGTCGATGAATTTCAATTGGTTTCACACCACACAAATTCAGAAAACGAATGATTGCACGCTGTTCAAGTAAGGAAAACGTCGCCATTTTAAGTACTTAAAACAGTTCTCATTCTCGCCGCTGGCGGTAAAATTCCATCTGCCATACGGTGCTGCCATCTCTGGGACGTATTGACAATGAACGTGGCCTCATTTCAAAACAATGCGCATATTTCTATCTCTTTCCAGTCCGGAGAAAAAAAATCAGAGGTCTTAGAACTTGAATGCACCTCTTAGTGATATTGTGCAATGGTTTGCTTCGTATTTCAGTGTTGTCAATCTGTTGAGAGTCAAAAGATGCTTATTTGATCCAATAAAGTTCCATACTAATTAAAATCTATTCAAACTACGTAGCTTACAATGGCCAGTAATCTAGTGCACTTAGGTAAACAATCTGAGATTACGTAAATTACTGTCGTAACAAAGAGCTAGCTTCAGTCAGTCAATAACGTTTTTAAGTGTTTTAAGTGTCTTTTTCCAGACTAACATATCTGAGTATTAACGAAGTATGACAACTGCTTGCTTTATCCATTACTATTCTGTATCGTATAATACTGTCAGAAACGTGCCAACTTTCTGTTCCCACACATACACCCAAACGGTTAGGTACGCATTGCTGTCTACGTTACTGAACAGATATTGGACGGAGAGTCCCAGTTGGGCTAGCGACCGTATTAATTAATTTCGTTATTATTTCAATTGGCTTTGTTGTGGTCCCTTTGAATTATGTGGTACCCATTTCCATTTCATATTTTTTTATGTGCGATGGCACTGTTTTAAGTATTGAACCAGATCCAATTAAGTAGAAAACGCAGAAGGATAGGTTGTTAATTAGAACAAATTATTGTACACTTCCCTCTACTAACCCGTCAAAAATTTTGCCTTGTCCAAAAGTTAAATTCATTAACCACACGCAGATCACGGTCATATTATCGCATTAACCGATTGGTAAGGGAGGGGGGTGGGGGGAGGAGGACGTTAGAAAGGAAAGCCTCCTCCACTTACGAACCAACTGTAACATATCAAAGGACATTATACTGGTGCCAGTTTAGCAACAGAATTATGATTTTTTGTAGGAACAAAAAACCAGTTTTCTCGTTCCGATATCGCCGAAAAACGGTATACAGAAGTAAGACTCGGTGTAGTGGAAAGGATGTGTAGAAGTTGCGCTGCATATGTTTCTATTGGAATTACTCCGGTTTAATAACGGCTTGAGGAAATTGTTGTGGGTTGGCAGGAGAGCCAACATCGGTATGAGAGGAAGCCGAAAGGCACGCGTTTTAGCTCACGCAGGCTGGCGTGAGGTCTGGAACAGGTCAAGGAAATTAGACTGTAGAAAAAACTGACGTAGCTGGTGGAATACTTTACTTTAATCCATAAATGGTGAACGTCGCTCTTGACGGTACATGTTTTACAGTATCAATAGTAACTGGTAATGGCGCCTCGTTAGGTCGTAGCAAATGACGTGGCTGAAGGCTATGCTAACTATTGTCTCGGCAAATGAGAGCGTAATTTGTCAGTGAACCATCGCTAGCAAAGTCGGCTGTACAACTGGGGCGAGTGCTAGGAAGTCTCCCTAGACCTGCCGTGTGGCGGCGCTCGGTCTGCAATCACTGATAGTGGCGACACGCGGGTCCGACGTATACTAACGGACCGCGGCCGATTTAAAGGCTACTACCTAACAAGTGTGGTGTCTGGCGGTGACACCACAGAAATGCTATCGGTTTGCAGCAGGAAGCCAGCAGGCGAGTGAGCTGAAACTGTTCGCACCTGTTTGTGAGTCCGCCGTGTCGCAAGGCGGCAGTGGGAGGGGCCCGGCGCAGCCCACGTGCCGCGCACGTTGCGCAACCACGTGGCGACCTCGTCTGATTTATGGGCCGTCGCTCCTCATCGCAGAAGACACGCCTTCCACACACCGACCGGTCACAGGAAAAAAAACAGAACCCAAAGTGGCCGCCTGCCCCAGGAGTCTCGCGTGGTTCTCTGCCTTACATCTACGCCTCTTGTAGTTATTACGTTTTAATTAACACCCCGAAATGATCAAGCTGCAACCGTTAAAGTACGTAAAGGGCCTTCTCTACATATTTTTCCTTGAATGCAACGCATTTTTTCCGAAATTAACGCGAGTTGGCGGAAGCATTGGTTGTAGAAGTCTGCATTTTGGATGTTCGGTAAACGTTGCACCTCCAACGGCAACCTCCCCGTCCCCATTCTGGAAATTCTAGCCAAGCAGCGGTTTCTTCAGCCAAGGGAAGAGGAGGAACTCGATGGTTGCCACGTCAGAATAACACGGATGGTGTGGCAAAATTTTTTGACAGACCAAAGAAGCACCGTTTCTGAATGTATCCTGCTCATGTCCTGGGGCGTTACCGAGTGTGGTGGCGCAGTGGTTAGCACACTGGACCCGCATTCGGGAGGACGACGGTTCAAACCCGCGTCCGGCCATCCTGATTTAGGTTTTCCGTTATTTCCCTAAATCGTTTCAGACAAATACCGGGATGGTTCTATCGAAAGTCACGGCCGATTTCCATCCGATGGGACCGATGACGTCGCTGTTGAGTCACCTACCCAATTCAACCAACCGGGGGCGTTCTCATGAAGTAAACGGGACCGCGACGCTTCGATTCGGTACCCTTCTGCATCATTTAGGGCATTTCGCCACTACGCTACTGCGGTATATTGCCCCTTAGAAGCATAATCTCTTAGCACCAAACCATGGCAGTTCCGACAAATATTCGGCATCGCCTTGCCTGAGGAAGGTTATGCCCTCGTATTTTTGGCGGTGGTGAAACCACACGTCTGTACCGCTTGTTTTGCTCCTTTGTGTCAGGTAGTGATACACTTAGCATTCGTCAATGTTAATTGGGAGTCCACAGAAGCCACCTGAACTGCCCTCAAACACTTCTACGTTTCCGCAGCTGCCTCCGTTCAGCCGGCTTTCTCGAGATGAATCCAGCGGGCGGAGACCTTTGACAAACTCAAAATGTCATGCAAAATGTTGAAAACTGAACGATGACTGATTGGCGCTGTTTCAACCATCGCCGGTCTTGGAGCACCGCGGTCTTCCCTGCTCTTGCGATATCCAGTTCTCTACAGAGAGCTGCTCTGTCCCTTAGGTCTTGTTTGATCACACTGGAAGCTTCTAGGGACCTGACAAAAGCTTCACTGAGCGCCGTGGCCGCACACTTCCATCGCTTCCGCGAAGCTGTTGCTCTTCAAAGAAAGAGGACGAATTATTGCACGATATTCCACTTCGGCGGCTGGTTGCGTTATTTTTATTGTGGCGCCTCCAGCGGCGTGCTACGGTACTGTGATGCGAGTATTTTAATTATGTGCCAGGCTGCAGGCATGCACTTGAAAGAAAACAACTGTGCGTCTTCATTTTTTCGATGCGTCTGTGAACAAGGTGCGGCGCTTAAATCCGGACAAATGAAACTTTTTTTTAAAGAAAATTTACTGAAACAAAACACAAATGAAAATCCTTTTACATGTAAGTAGTCGTATATTTCTAGAAGAGTAACATAGCAGCCCCCCCCCTCTCAGCCGCAATGATCACCTCCAATCTTTTCCTGAAGCGGTCGCACGCACTCTTTAAAACAGCGCTGTCCATATTCGCGAATTCTGCTTCGACAGCGGTGCGTAGTGATGCGACATTAGGGTTCTCTGAACACAGTAGTCGAGGAGTTTCAAATCCGGGCTATTCGGGGGCCAGGACTCCTTTAGCCAGAACTGTCATCGTTATCCGTGGGCCAGGTTTGGCCTAAATGGCTCGTATGAGGTCTCCGACGCATTGCTCGCTCGCTGACATTCAATACTGACGCCAATCTCCTCAGAGATTGCCCCGGGTCCTCCGAAATTAGCGCGTGAGCGTTTTCGATGACTGCTGCGGTACGTGACACGAATTGTCTCGAATGAGGTTTCCTCGTCGGCTTCCCCAGACTTCTCCGAAGCATTATACTTGGCCACAATATCGTAAACAGTTGATTTCGGGTACCGAAGAATCGAACTATTTCAGTGGGCGAACGCCCATCGCGTAGACGTCCGATAATCGCGGCTCTTCGGTTGTACTCCACGCTTGTCTGTAACATCTCGGCCATTTTGAGGTTCCGGCTGTTTACTACTGTATAGCTACACTATTGATGACAAACATCTGGAGACAGCGTCTGCCGTAAAATATCTAGGCGTACCTATCCAGAGCGACCTTAAGTGGAATGACCACATTAATTAGATAGTGGGAAAATCAGATACCAGACCGATTCATCGGAAGAATCTTAAGGAAATGTAGCTCATCTACGAAAGAAGTGGCTTCTAAGGCGTTTGTTTGCCAGATTCTTGAGTACTATTCGTCTATCTGGGATCCCTATCAAGTAGGATTGATACAGGAGATAAGAGAAGATCCAACGAAGAGCGGCGCGTTTCGTCACATCGTTTAGCTGGCGAGAGAGCTTTACGGGGATGCTAAACAAACTCCACTGACAGACATTAAGAGAGAGGTGTTGTGCATCACGGAGAAGTTTACTATTGAAATTTCGGGACAGCACTTTTCAGGAGGACTCGGACAACATATTACTTCCCCCGATATACAACTCGCGTATTGACCACGAGGAGAAATTTCGAGAAATTAGAGCTAATATAGAGGCTTACCGACAATCAATCTTCCCACGCACTCTTCGCGAGTGGAACAGGGTTGGAGGGATCAGATAGTGGCACCGAAAATACCTTCCGCTACACACCATTAGGTGGCTTGCGGATATGATGTAGATACAGATATTACTAGATGCCTATGGCTTTCAAGAACGTCATCGCGACCTCCGGCGGAAATAGGATATCGCAGGAAATTCAAATTGAAATTTGTCCGGATTTGAGCGCTGCACCCTATATTCATCTTGTGTTGCTCGATTATTACCTTCGTATGTTTCGTAGAGTTTCGCTGAAAAGTGCTGGTTGGTCACTAATGACTTCTTTTTCCTTCCGTTCCCGTATTTTATGCAAGTACGGGAACAGAGTTTAGCTCCAAGATGACTGTAATGCATTCAAATACAGAAACCACCTGACCGACGATGTGACGCAGTGGTTAGCACACAGGACTCACATTCGGGAGGAAGACGGCTCAAACCCGCATGTGGCTATCCAGATTTAGAAATTCCGTGATTGCAAATGCCGGGATGGTTCCTTTGAGGGGGCATGGTCGATTTCCTTCCCCATCCTTGATACTATCCGAGCTTAAATGACCTTGATGTCGACGGGACGTTAATCCCAATCTTCCTTCCTTCTTCTGCAAACCACCTACTCGAGCTGAGTTAAGAAACCAAAACTTCTTTGGTATCACAGAAATGACAGTCACTGTGGTAAATCAAAACAATGTATGCAGAATTTTCGTACAGAGTCACTGAATAACTTTTTTCAAATTATGCCTTTCGATACTTCAGACCCTGTGAATCCATCTACAGGTGCACTGCCTCTTAGAGTGTCGATATGCGTCTTCTTACATGATTTCTTGGATTTTGTGTTACCAAAAACCACGTCATATAGAGTGCATACTTCGAATATTAAACTGCTCTCCAAAACTTAACGACGAGGTGTGTGTGTATTACATCGTGGACCTAGAAACGACGGAGAGGCTTCGTCCAGCTGTAACCCAACAACAGGCCACAGCAGTCCACCCACCCCTCCGCAATCGCCGACATGGTGTAACTCAGGCGGAATAAGGGGAATCAGCCCTCATTCGCCGAGGTAGATGGAAAACCGCCTTAAAAACCATCCACAGGCTGGCCAGCACACCGGACCTCGACCCTAATCCACCGGGCGGATTCGTGCCGGGGACCGGCACGCATTCCCGCTCGCGTTAGACCGCGGGGCTATCTGGGCGTGGTTAACGACGAGCTAGATGAAGTAACATAACATTTTAACAACACGGTAGAAATGAATGGAAGGGTGGAAGCAAGTGGCCAGAGGTCTCCCAGTTGTGCACAGAAGGTTGGACATCACACGGAGTGAGGTCAGCGTGGCTGTAGCGCCAATGGGGCTGTAGGAAACGCGCCTCCCGCCTTTTGTAATGTCCAAGTCGCCACCATAATGGTGACTTCGGTGTAATTATTGTCCTTTAATAACAGTGTTATTTCTGATTGTCTCATTGCGAATTTCTTTCAATTACCTTCAGTATTACACTGTAGCAGTTCTTTCTATGTTTGGTCCACGTTTCATTGAGCTACGTTACTTGACAACGACACTTCATGTGAAAATTACTTTTATCCTTAAGTTTTGAAAACCATTCTACGGTAAAAGATTATTGTTGTGGATGGAATCATTTCTTACCACTGTAGTAGTTGTGACTGGATGAAAATACAATAACGTGGCCGCAACTGTGGGTTCTTTGATTGCTTGGTGAGGAGGCACACAGGAACTATTAACTCATGAAATATTAGTTCTCTTTATTAGAATAATGAGTGAACGATTTACTTAACTTTGACACACTTCTTTGCCACTAAACAATTTACAACTGTCATTGACTAGCAAAGCAACACTTGATGAATTAATTAACAAACTCTTCTCTTGAGGTACAATGTTTAACATTTATTAAAGTAAAAGTTGATCAGAAACTTTAACAACTTGTTGGTTCTACACTACGATGTTGACTCCTCCAGATAACGTCACGACCTGGGCTGGGCTCTTGCATGTTCGTCATTATGTTGACCTCATCGCGACGGTGCTGCTGTACTGACAGGAAGGCGTGGTCTTCTGGAGTACCTCCCATTGGTTGTTGCAGACTGCAGGAAGCCCTCCATAATATCTGTGGTGTCGATTCGCGCTGGCGACACTGGTGTGGCACTGCTATCTCTGGACGATAACACAGTAATTACGTAAGACAGCTCCAGAAACATAGAAAACGGATAATACACCGTAGTATGCCCGGCACTCTTCAGGTGGGAACTTATAAGAGGATACTAAGCTGTTACTTATTTGGTGTCTCCCTGCCAATTTCAGAGACTGGATGCACATTAATATGTAATTAACAGTCTTACAGTTTATCTGACATACTTATGAACAGATTAATGATAAAGATTGGATCACGCAAGGAAAGTAGCTACATTGTGGGCAATAAGCATATTACAGATACCGACTACCACAAAATTCAATATTCGCATACCACTGTATACCAATAGGAAATTAAGACAACAGTTAACACACAAAAACATATACAGACGAAAACTGAAACAACAGTGAATGCAAATTTTGATATGAAAATTGTTATGCTTATCACACAAAGGAGAATGAAAGAAAGTTTTCGAAACGCATTCAAGAATGTATTGTCACATTTTAAGTGAACCACTTCAAGAAATCATAGTAATAGACATGTAGGACACAAAAACAAATACATCCTCCACACTACAGCTAACAAGAAACAGCTCAATTTAGAAGAAAAGTTGAAGATATACATATATCTACATGAATTTAGGTAGCACTAAATTCAATGTATAAGTAAAGTGAAATCTACAGTTGTGAGTTGTTACTACTTTACAGACCCATTTTACTAACATATATGCATACTCTGAAGTTAATTCGTGCCTAAATAGTTAATATGTAACACATTAGTAGCCTCTGTGAGTTTATAACTCTAAATGTGGCGAGCAGTTTTATCGTACCAGATTTGTAAACTATCTGCAATCTTTAGTTTGTTGACATGAAATGTTTATATCGAATAGGAAACTGAAACGAATGCGATTTAGAAATACAGTACACTCTCTTTACTGTGTTTCTCGAACTATTTTACGATGGTAGACTGATAAGAAATGGCTCTATCCATAATAGTATAACCTTCTTTGTAGTAATATTTGTATACGTCGTTTTTATGAACATGAGATACGTAAAATACGCAGGTAGTTGTGAAAGTAAGTTACACATGTCTCACGCTAAGATCATTGCGCAACTGGAGTACCTCACTGTCAGAAAAGGGTAAATGTTCCGGATTTAGTGCAGACACAGTTCTGGTTCTGTAAGTATGATAGGTGCACCGCAGTGTGAGAGCGAAGTGGCGAAGCAATTGGAAACGTTCTCCAATGTTGAAGTGGGCGAGACAGTATGAGTCTTGTGAGGAAAAAAAAAAAAATTGTAAATTGCACACAGATTCACTGTGACGTTCTGCGATATACGGACCAAATGCAGCATTCCATCCAGCCGTAGTGACATGGTGCCAACAATATTCGGTGACGCTGTTCGGGCAACCCACATCTTGCACGACGAGATTTCCACCTTTTCGGCAAACTGAAAGAACATCTGGGAGGGAAGGAGATTTTGCAGCAATGAGAACGTTCATACGGCGGTTCTCGTCGGGCTCTGTGGCCAATATACAAAACTGTCTGACGTTTCGGCCACTATTGCAAAAGGAAAGTGTCAGCTCAGCACAAATCCCTGAAGAAAGCCTCTTGCAATAGTGGCCGAAAAGTCGGTCAATTTTATATACTGGTGAAAAGGCCAGAAGATATTTATTGACAGTGACAACGGCCGCGGAAGCCTATGCTTACATATCAGCAGGAGGTTCCCACGGTTATTTACAAAGACACGGTGACTATGTTGAAATATAGTGTTATGTATCTGTGTCTCTTTCAAGTGTAGTGGAGAGGTCAATGAAATGACTTTGCCTGCCGTAACAACGTGTAACTTACATGTCGACGTTCCCTCGCAACATGCTGACGCTGTTAAGAGCAGAAGCACCTGAAGATGGTTCCACAGCGTCCGAAATGCGTTCCAGTGCCGTAATTAAATTACTATCTTTTGCATCTGCAGGCGGAATTCATTCATCATTAATTTCTACAATGAAATAACGGATTGGGTACTTGGAGTCTTGTTCAATACGTGTAACTCACTAACGAATGGTCCGCCTCCGGCAGCTGAGTGGTCAGCGCGACAGAATGTCAATCCTAAGGACCTGGGTTCGATTCCCGGCTGGGTCGGAGATTTTCTCCGCTCAGGGACAGGGTGCTGTGTTGGCCTAATCATCATCATTTCATCCCCATCGACGCGCAAGTCGCCGAAGTGGCGTCAAATCGAAAGACTTGCACCCGGCGAACTGTTTACCCGACGGGAGGCCCTAGTCACACGACATTTTACTAGCAAATGCATATGATCTGGAGAAGCACAAGGCCACACTTCGATTCTGTACTGTGGGAGGAGAGAGAGAGAGAGAGAGAGAGAGAGAGAGAGAGAGAGAGAGAGAGAGACGTTTGGCACTGCTGGATGGGAGATCTGAGGGGTTCAAAAAATGGCTCTAAGCACTATGGGACTTAACATCTGAGGTCATCAGTCCCCTAGACTTAGAACTACTTTAACCTAACTAACCTAAGGACATCACACACATCCATGCCCGAGGCAGGATTCGAACCTGCGACCGCAGCAGCAGCGCGGTTCCAGACTGAAGCGCCTAGAATCGCTCGGCCACAACGGTCGGCTGTGAGGGGTTGTTCAAAGGCTTGTGTTGTATCCGTGGTGAATTTATTGAGTGTAGATGACAGTAATGAGTGTGTGTACCGTGTCGTTTCATGTCTGTGCTGTAAGATGATCAAGAAGGTGGAAAAACTCCTCTCGAATAGCGCCAAGGGGATCGCAGAGTTACAGTCCCTATCCGACATATACATCACAAACAACAGCATCAGATGTCCTCATTACAGGTGACACTATGAACAGGTCTGGATGTAATGCAGGACATTGCCGCAAAGTCTGGCGACGAGGAACTTTACGGCACCAGATTCTCCCCCCCCCCCCCCCCCCCCCCCCCAAGCCAGTCAAATAATGGTAGAAACATTTTCTTCCACCAGCAAGATTCGAGCCTGCTGCCTCCAAGCGCCACCACACAGGGGTGCTCAGGATGGCGGTTATCGCTGAAACAACTGGTTTTCGGTTATCTCAGACTTTTTCCGAGTGTTAAAACCGCTCAAAGTGACAGGTTTCTGACATATCCGATTTTCCGTTTCTGCTACTATTACTTCCTGAAATAAATCGAACAAAGATTGAAAAAATTTGGCTGTCTCAGTTTCAAGATACACAGAATCTAAATATAAAATTAAACAGGCAAATGAAAGAAAACTCAGTCTGTCCACTATTCACTGCTTTTCTGGGGAAATGATAAGTGGAGGAAAACTGTGGTATCACATACCTACACCACTCCACAGACGTTACAGTTGGCAACGAAACTGCCAGTTTCCGGCAGACATCGATAGCAGTCGTCCGGTATCCAGCGGACCCAATGGAGCACGCCTGCTGACCCGCGCCTCCGGCAGCTCCGTACCACAAGCGCGGCCTCTGCCGCCGCGACACAGGACGGCTGGCGGCAGCCACACAGCCCACATGCATTCGGAGCCTCTTCCCTATGTGGCGTTACGCAGACGTCGCCTAGTCGCGGCTCTTACAGAGTCGTCCATGCTTTAGCACAGAGAACCAGACTCTGTTCCTTGCTGCGTTATTTGGTAACGAGCCGCACATTTGGACAGGATTTGTGATTGGTGTAAAGTATAGCAGCTAACTCTAAATATAGATAAATATAAATTAATGCAGATGAATAGGAAAAAGAATCCCGTAATGTTTGAATATTCCATTAGTAGTGTAGCGCTTGACGCAGTCACGTCGATTAAATATTTGGGCGTAACATTGCAGAGCGATATGAAGTAGAACAAGCATGAATAATAGCAGTTGTGGGGAAGGCGGATAGTCGTCTTCGGTTCATTGGTAGAATTTTGGGAAGATGTGGTTCATCTGTAAAGGAGACCGCTTATTAAACACTAATACGACCTATTCTTGAGTACTGCTCGAGCGTTTGGGATCCCTATCAGGTCGGATTGAAGGAGGACATAGAAGCAATTCCGAGGCGGGCTGCTAGATTTGTTACTGGTAGGTTTGATCATCACGCGAGTGTTACGGAAATGCTTCAGGGACTCGGGTGGGATTCTCTAGAGGAAAGGAGGCATTCTTTTCGTGAATCGCTACTGAGGAAATTTAGAGAAACAGCATTTGAGGCTGACTGCAGTACAATTTTACTGCCGCCAACTTATATTTCGCGAAAAGACCACAAAGATAAGATAAAAGAGATTAGGGCTCGTACAGAGGCATATAGGCAGTCATTTTTCCCTCGTTCTGTTTGGGCGTGGAACAGGGAGAGAAGATGCTAGTTGTGGTACGAGGTACCCTCCGCCACGCACCGTATGGTAGATTGCGGAGTATGTATGTAATGTAGAAATACAAATTAGGTAAATCTGTTTCATTATGTCAACTTGTTCGCTAATCATTTCAGCTGCTGTTCAGATTTCCTGGAACGACAGTTGTCGCACCACTCTGTACCCACCTCTCCTTACTTTTGCCTACACAACAAATGGTACAAAAAAAAAATTACCGTATTCTCCGACTGATTCTAATTTTTTGAAACTCTGTTGAAAAGTCAACTTGTAATCGGGGATCATACCGCTATTTGGGCATTACATATAGTCAGTGCAAAGGGTGAAAAATGGAGTTAAAAAACTCTGTTTCTCGTGTTAATTTGTCCGTTTTCAAGGGTTTGGAGCAGATGAAGGCATATTGTGTGGACAGAGGCAGCAGATCAGCAACTTTCTACTTTATCGAATACTGTGAATGAATTGTTGTTAAGTTTTTAATTTATTACTGTTGCTACCGTTTCCTTCCTCACTTTTATTTAATACAAATGGCAGACAAATCTTTAATCTTTCAAGCAAATGAAGCACAGAACTTCACTGTTACGTCATTTGTAAAATTATATACAGAGTAGGGTTGGTGCCATTCTGCAGTACAACAGCTGTCTGGCGACGACACCGAGAAACTACCGTATAGACCAGGTGGAGCAAGTCTTGCGCACTGACGCACATACGTACATTAGACACTATTGTCTCAGCAATGCTGTAAGACTTTTTGTGCCTACGTGTCTGTTGCTCGTTTCTATCGACATTGTTATCAAAAGCCGGACGGTCGCAGGTTCGAATCCTGGATGTGTGTGATGTCCTTAGGTTAGTTTAGGTTTAAGTAGTTCTAAGTTCTAGGGGACTGATGACCTCAGATGTTAAGTCCCATAGTGGTCAGAGGCATTTGAACCATTTGTTATCAAAATAGCGCACATCGCTTTTCCCACTTCCTATAAAAACGCAGTATTTCAATACACTGCAAACTTTACGTGTAAAAATTGCCCCTTTAAAAAAAAAAAAAAAAAAAACAACGTTAATTTAAAAAGAAAAAATTTTAGCGTTGCTCTTATGGCTAATTGATACTTCGGTTTTTTACTCGGTTAATAGTAAGAAGTAAAAAACACTTGATTTAACCGAGACCAAACAAATACCGAAAAAAACCGTTATTCAGAACCAAAATACCAGTATCGGTTTTAACCGGTCGTTTTTCCCATCCCTAAGGTGTGCGCTAAGCGACGTCGTCGCTTTAGGCGACAAGGCGCTCTGAGGAACGCTTGGAATGCTCGGCCATCTGCAGAGCCAGCGGCGGCTCTTCCCCGTATGGGGCCTACGTGGGCCACTTACCGCTTGCCGCCACTTAATGAGGAAACGTTAGCGCTAGGATTTCACCCGGAACAAGTCCCGCCCACTCACCCCCACCGGCCACCGGTTCACCCCCGGCACTCACCCCCACCGGCCACTCACCCCACCACGCGGAAGACGCTGCACGGAGCTCCTGCGCACTCGTTAGACGCACTGGTCTCCAAGCAGAGGAGAGCTTGGTTCAAATCTTCATTCAGGTATTCCATTCTCGTTTCTCGAAATCAGTTTGTTTGAATGTCAGAATGGTTCCTTGGTTGCTTAGTTGTTTGCAATTTCTGCAGATCTAACAGAAAATATGGAATGAATCAGTTTTCCGATTATAATACTGTACTTTGCCAGTGAAAAATATGACACCTTCTGACCATTTACATGATCCCAAAATATCTTCTGCTGGCTGTCATCCATAGCTTTGATAAAGTTTAGAAATGATATCAAATAACATAGTAAGGATTCAGTCAAACATCATGAATACACAAAATGTAGGACAAAAACTGTGTTTCGAACAGATATACAGGTAACATATAGGTAATACTTACAGCTTTGGTTAACAGCAAGAGCTACACTGGAATACAGTGACGTCAAAAAAGGAGCACAATGACAAGAAAGTTGACTGGAAACCGGATAATGAAATAAGAATCAGCCGCCAAGAGCTTGAAAACGCTGAACAGTATATACTTCCTATGCAAGGAGTAAAGATCTTTACATGGCAAAGAATACAGCAAATAATAATACGTTCTATCAGCATGCGTAGTTTGAGACATTTCAAGTGTGTGCAGAATGGCGTACGTGTCGTACCACACAGGACCGACTCGTAAGCGGAAACGAACTAAGACCGTTCCAGCAGCACTGAATACTACAGCCACACCGCGAATATAATTGCCAAAGTCCACAGACATATTGACACTCCCAAGATAAATGATGCTCAACCTTGCACGAATACACGCATGCAGAGCCACTTTTAACGGTCTTTGCTGTCAACTAGCCTAAATGCCAGGGAATATAAACAACTTGCATGTATAAGAAGTACAGTTATTGAAAGGCACTTCGGAGAAATAGAAGAAACGGACTGCAATACTACTAAAGCCTAAAACAGACATGGAATTCGTAACGAACTAAAAATAAAATCTGAACTGAGCCACGCAGTAACAGCTATGTATCGTATATACATAAAACTTAATTTCGTAAAATTATGTCTCTCTCTCTCTCTCTCTCTCTCTCTCTCTCTCTCTCTCTCTCTCTCTCTCACACACACACACACACACACACACACACACACACAGACACAGACACAGACACACACGTTATTACACGTTCAGAAAATCTTATGCAGAGCAGAATGAAATATCAAGTAGAAATCAGATCAGTTTGTTTCAGAAGTTAATTATGTTATCTCTTAAATTCTTTGCATCAGTAGGGAGGCGTTCAAAGACTGTTTTGGCTGAATGCCTCATTCCTTTCTGTGCTGAGTGAAAGTTGAAGTCAGTTCCCTGTCTAATATTATATTTATGAACGTCACCGTTGTTTTCGAACTCTGATTATTGACAACAAGGCTGATAAGAGAGTAAACATAATGTAACGCTGCTGTGACTATGCGCAGCTATTTAAAGGGCTGTCTACAAGACTCATTTAAAAAAAAAAAAAGGGAGATGTAGATGGCGCTGAGGCAAGTAATCTGATGTAAGACACATGGGACTGCAAATGTCGGGAAATTCCCCAAAAAACTAAACTCCGCCCGAATAGGCCACGAAGGCCCAATGGTACCGACCGGCCGCCGCGTCATCCTCGGCCCACCGGCGTCACTGTATGCGGATATGGTGGGGCACGTGATCAGCACACCGCTCTCTCGGCCGTATGTGAGTTTACGAGTACAGAGCCGCTACTTCTCAGTCAAGTAGCTCCTCAGCTTGCTTCACAAGTGCTGAGTGCACACCGTTTGCCAGCAGCGCTCGGCAGACCGGATGGTGACCCATCCAAGACCTAGCCCAGCCCGACAGCGCTTAACTTCGGTGATCTGGCGGGAACCGCTAAACTCTCCAAAAGTGGAATGACAAACATTGAACACGTGGTGTCACCAGATGACGCACCACGCCTCACGCGCAGCTAATGGGTTGTCGATGCTATCTTCGCCGGTAGAGGCAATGCTGCATATCGCTCTGCTACGTTGTTCTGTTTTCCAACACATTTTGTAAATGTGATATGTTTTAATGTAAACGTTAGAAAATTATTGGCCTCTGTGTGAACAAGCAAAATCTGTCCTAAGATTGCGTTTCTTTGG
Organism: Schistocerca americana; assembly: GCF_021461395.2. Taxonomy (NCBI): domain Eukaryota; kingdom Metazoa; phylum Arthropoda; class Insecta; order Orthoptera; family Acrididae; genus Schistocerca; species Schistocerca americana. Next base: position 263,184,669 of record NC_060120.1, read on the forward strand.
ATTTGTCGGTTTTTTGTTTTTTTTTTGTTTACAGTGCGTATTTAGTAAAGAACTCGTAGGTAATTTAATGTTAGCGATGCAATTCGGTAGCTTATACATGTATGTATACATATGTATTTATTTACTTCTGACGCAATACGATTGGTTTTTGTTGTACTGTACTTTGCAGTTAACCAGCGGAGATCACAGGATCGGTAAACAAAATAATAAATCCTACCTCAATGTAAACACACAACGCAATGCAAAATGATACTGCATGCCAGCCTAAAGACTCGAAGCCTAAGCCTCACACACTAAATTCGCGCACTTGGGCCCGGAGCCACACCGACGTAAACACGGGAGACGGGTTGAGATGAGCAGGTGCGACAGACCGATAGGCTCAACTGCTGCACATGTGGTGAGATACGTCATCCTGAGAACCACCCACTTTCAACATCCGTCATCCACTTTTGCGTTATTTCTCGACATTTGAGGTCCCGTGTGTCTTGTAGTAAATTACTTGTCTCAGCGTCATGTACGTCGCTTCGGGGTTTTTTAAGACGAGTTACAGCAGATTATGATGCCATAAGATATTTGTGATTGAAAATATGAAAATTTCAGAAAATATGTTATTAAACGGGACGCAACAATTTCACACTTTAGGTATTTAAGTAGATATGTAACATACGACTTCCGGATTACGTCCTTATCAGCATACACACCTCAGATTTTTTGAATACTCGGCTCCACTTACTGATTCACCACCATGTATTATTTATAATACTATGGTCAGGCCTTGTGCGGCTCAAAATTCAGTGGCAACTCGTTTGCACAAAAGCATTTATTAGATTCCAAGAAAAAAGAGGAAGCAATGTGTTTGTCTTAGGAGCATTTCCGTGAAAGTCGCTGGTTTATCCAGATTATTATTGGCTGGTTGGTTGATTTGGGGGGAGGGGATCAAACAGCGAGGTCATGGTTCCCATCAGATTAGGGAAGGATGGGGTAGGAAGTCGGCCGTGCCCTTTCAAAGGAACCATCCCAGCATTCGCCTGAAGCCATATAAGGAAATCACGGAAAACCTAAACCAGGAAGGGCGAACGCGGGTTTGAACCGCCGTCCTCCCGAATGCGAGCCCAGCGTGCTAACCACAGCGCCACCTCGCTCGGTCTGATTATTTTACTTGCAATGTCGGCAAAGATAACTTTCCTGTTTCTTGGATGTATGGTGGAAGATAGTTCAAATACAAAAAGGAACGTCCGGCCGGAGTGGCCGTGCGGTTCTAGGCGCTACAGTCTGGAATCGAGCGACCGCTACGGTCGTAGGTTCGAATCCTGCCTCGGACATGGATGTGTGTGATGTCCTTAGGTTAGTTAGGTTTAATTAGTTCTAAGTTCTAGGCGACTGATGACCTCAGAAGTTAAGTCGCATAGTGCTCAGAGCCATTTGAACAAAAAGGAACAGCCAACACAATTTCGATACCTCTGATTTTGTATCGACCCCTCCAGGTCACGGCCTACGTGCCTCGTCTCTCGTGATGGTGGCGTCGGCGAAACTGAACTGTAAACATCCATGTTTCTTTATTTCTTGCCGGGCGGCCTCAAATTATACTTCAAAGATGTATATCTGCTGTAATTTTACTTTGCGGCGAAGTGTACGCGATTTTGAAAGTTCCAGGAAGATTACAATTCTGTACAAACAGAGTCTCGAACCGGAAACTTTGCCTTTCACGGAAATGCACCCAGGTGCGTCTCATGATTCTCCCTCAGAGCTTCAATTCCACAACTCTTCGCTAAAATACTTAGGAGTAGTCGACCGGAGAAACCTACAGTGGACTGACTGAACAAAAGCTGGCACTAGGCTGAGATTTACTGGAAGAATCCTAGGGAAAAGAAATTCATCCATAAAAGAAGTGACTTAGAAAACACCCATTCGACCAATTCTTGCTTAATGCTCGTCAGTGCGGGGCTCATGCCAGGTAAGTTGTATAGAGGAGATGGAGAAAGTCCAACGACGTGAGGCGAAATACGGAATTATCAAACTTTATTGACAGTCAATATAAGAGAATCTTTGTGCATTATGGAGAGTTTTACTGCTGAAGTTCCAATAGGATAAGACGAAGATATTTCTTCATCTCCCCTAACGACCACAATGCCAAAAGCAGAGACATGGAAGCACATAGGGGACTTACCAACAGTCCTCCTCCTGACTTACCAATGTCGACTGGAACAGGAAAAGAGGAGGGGGCGAGGGGGAGGGGGGGGGGGAGAGAAGAAGAAGATACAGTAGCGCATCACAAGGTGGTTTCTGGAATACAGCTGTTGATAGAGATGTACGTTGCTATTTTCCAAAATTTGGATAATCATAGTAGTACTGGAAGACAACACATCGCAGCTTTTATCCCCAGCTTAGTGTTGTTTACAGAATGGAACATTTAGTCCGCAGTGTAAAACAGAGGTGAAGTACTGGCCGAACTGAAAATGTGAGGCTCGGTTCAGAGCCGTGCTTGGATAGCTCAGTCGGTAACAGCTTCGTTACAGAAAGGGAAGTCTTGCGTCCGAGGACCGAGTGACACACAGATTTAATCTGCCAGTAAGTGGCATATACGTAAGCTGTCTCAAAATTGGAATCAACGTAGCTTAAAGTTGGTTTAACTACTACCGATGAAAATTACATAATTGTTAGTATATAATTTCAACCAAACGTAATAAAGGAGATTTTCCTTCTATTACGAACTTACACCTCTTGTACAGCATGGGCAAACTGCAACTGGCCCGAAAATTTGCACGCCAAACACAAATTCTAACACTACGCAGCGGCTGTTCACCGTACATGCAATTGCTGAAGATTATTCTGGTGAATAATGACACTTGTTTAGTGAATACACATACCTGGACAGGCTGAAGCTGGCCTCTTGTAAGGAAATGAAATTTTGACGATCCGAATGTAATGATACCATTTGATTACGAAGACAGCGGCAGAACAGAACAGGAGCCGGTTGGATTGCCAGCTTTAACTCATGTAGAAAATAAAATGTGAAATAATAAATGTGCAGATCTTCGGAAACGAGTTGATGCCAAGTTGCACGAAAATTGTGTCCACCGCGACTGTGCGGTGCTTCCTTGATGGGACCGAGCAATTTCTAACTAGGATCCAGCAGTTTCACTCAGCATCAGTTAGGTCGTGCCGTGAGCAGTCAACACGCAGCTTCCGCGTAGGCACTGTCCATCACAGACGACACGCCATGCTGCCGAAAGTCTGGCAATAAGACATCGCGCACTTGAAGGAGCACTAAGATCCTTTAAAAATAGAGCAGGGTGTTTTACTCTTCGCCAGTCGTAAACAATCCAACTTATTCAGGACGCGAAAGAGGCGCAGACACACACTCAACAAACAAAACTCGGTAATTTTATTTCCAACAGGCTATAGCGTCTGTGAGTAAATCAGTGACCTTGTTCAATCTGTGTAATGTAGGAATTCGAAAAGACTCTCCCTCTCTACGCTCTTGTAGCAAACACAGTTGAGATGTGAGGTGGTGCGGCACAAGCTGCTATCTGAGGAGCTCCTATGCAAACAGATTAGCTTGTGTACACAGCTGACAAGACTAATTTAAATTTCCTGCCGGGTCGTATAGGCCGTGATGAGTCGGGACGTCCAGCGTAGTCTAGACTCGACGAGTTGTGTATGAGCTCCAAACGTCAATGGGTCCTGGGCCGTGGTTGCACCGTCGACGCGGCCTGTTGGTTCAAATGGCTCTGAGCACTATGGGACTCAACTGCTGAGGTCATTAGTCCCCTAGAACTTAGAACTAGTTAAACCTAACTAACCTAAGGACATCACAAACATCCATGCCCGAGGCAGGATTCGAACCTGCGACCGTAGCGGTCTTGCGGTTCCAGACTGCAGCGCCTTTAACCGCACGGCCACTTCGGCCGGCGCGGCCTGTTGCATTGGTCCCTTACTTTGCCTGCATCAGTCGCGAATCTCTCATCCAGCACACAGTCGAAAACGACCGTAAAAAAGCGCAGGTGGCTCTCGTATATAATAACGGTAAAGGAACGGACCCACAAAATTACAGACTAATATCCTTAACGTCGATTTGCTGCAGAAGTGCTGAGTATATTGTAAGTTCCGATTTGGAAAGTGACGCTGTTCTTTAAATTTGTGGGGTTGTTCGTGTAAAGTGTAACTCAGGCCCAACATTCGCCTAGATTCATGTGTGAAACTTTTGAAAATAACACTACAGTAACATGACAAGCTTCACACCCAAATAAATGTATATAAATGACCTAATAGACAGTGTCGGAAGTTCCATGCGACTTTTCGCGGATGATGCTGTAGTATACAGTGAAGTTGAGCATTAGAAAATTGGAGCGAAATGCAGTTACTTCATAAAATATCTGGGAGTATGCGTACGGAACGATCTGAAGTGGAATGATCATATAAAATTAATTGTTGGTAAGGCGGGTGCCAGGTTGAGATTCATTGGGAGAGTTCTTAGAAAATGTAGTCCATCAACAAAGGAAGTGGCTTAAAAAACACTCGTTCGACCTATACTTGAGTATTGCTCATCAGTGTGGGATCTGTACCAGATCGGGTTGACAGAGAAGATAGAGAAGATCCAAAGAAGACCGGCGCGTTTCGTCACAGGATTATTTGGTAATCGGGATAGCGTTACCGAGATGTTTAGCAAACTCAAGTGGCAGACTTTGCAAGAGAGGCGCTCTGCATCGCGGTGTAGCTTGCTGTCCAGGTTTCGAGAGGGTGCGTTTCTGGATGAGGTATCGAATATATTGATTCCCCCTACTGATACCTTCTGAGGAGATCACGAATGTAGAAATAGAGAGATTCGAGCGCGCACGGAGGCTTTCCGGCAGTCGTTCTTCCCGCGAACCATACGCGACTGGAACAGGAAAGGGAGGTAATGACAGTGGCACGTAAAGTGCCCTCCGCCACACACCGTTGGGTGGCTTGCGGAGTATAAATGTAGGTGTAGATAAACCAAAGTTACGCAGCGACCGTGAACGCAATACGTTTCCAACAGCGCGGGAACGTGTAATATCAGAACATGCTGCATCTGCGGTTTGCTACGATCACAGCCTATCGCATATAGAAACGCATGAGACTTCAGTTATGAATAAGAAGTTTGTACTACAGATTCCCGCGTATAGGGGATAGTGCGGCATTTTGCCTCCACGTCACGCTTCCACTGCAGATGCTAATGAACAGTAGCTATTGGACAGCAGCAAGAATTCGCGGAAAAGATGGAGAAGGTGATTTCAAATCAGCGTTCTATCATGCGGGTTTAGTGTTTTAAGAGTTTTCCTAAACATTCTCATGTGGTGGATACAGGAATGGTTACTCTGTCTTGGCTTACCCATACCTGTTTCTACAGAGCTAACGATGACGTGATCGCTATGCTAACCACCATTTATTCTGGGCCAGCATCGTGCATTTGACAGAGAGGTGAAAAAGGAAATTCGTACCAACATTTCCTCTATCTACCTATACAACACTGTTCTGGTCTGACCATTCGCTGCAAGACCTAAAAGAATTAAAAAATTCTATTATTCAATGCATTATATGACTGCAAACGCAGCCATTCTGCAGTGTTAAAGTTAGTGTGATGATGATGGAAACAGTTGTGATTGACGTAATTTGGTCTTAACGGTTCTGTGTTTCAAATATAAATAAATTTGGGGTGACAACAGATGAAACGTCAAAATAAACCTGCAGTCCTGAGTGACAAATTTCCCATTAGAAGCTTCGATAGCGTTTCACTTACTGGTAGAGCCACAGCCACCGAAAGCCGTAAATTGCATTGAAACATCTGCCTGTCTCTGCGTTTCCCAACGCCATTGCTCGTTAACGGGGGCCCCCGGTGTCGAACAGATACAGTGTCTACGTACGCACGTCAGGCACTTCCCTTTAATTGAGCACTGGTGGTTTGTGAGAGCGGAGGTGATGCGCAATAAGGTCCCAGATGTGTTCCATCGGGTTCGCATCAGCTGAATTTACAAGATAAGACAACAAAGTAAACCACTGTAGCACTATTCTAAACTGATGACACAGACAGTTACCCTGCTAGAGGATGCCATGTCCGATGGGGAAGACATCAAGCACGAAGACATCTGGACATTTGTAAAAAAGTACGTTTTAAAGTTTTTACTGCTAGAATGTATAACTTACCAATTAAAATAAGTGATGGGACGATAATCCCGCGCGTTCCCCCCCCCCCCCCCCTCCCCCGCCGCCCCACACACACTGAAAGCTGTTTAATGAGAAGCCGGTATGAAAACATTGTCCTTAGGTCATCGCTTGTAATGTAAAACACTTAAAAATCCGTGTCAGATCTCCGAATATTACTCAAGAATGATTATTAATGTTGACATTATTACTGAATGTATTAAACAACTGGCATGTGTTTCTTGATGGTGAATATATTCTTGATTCTTACACAGTTTTCAGTGAAAAAAAAATGCTATATTGTCAGATTTAGTGACATTTCAGGCAGTCTACAGTTTCCTGTTCTGCTCCTATTTTTATCTACTTTCGTATGACTGCACTGCTGTGAGAGATAAAATGAGAACACTAACATAAAAGATTTAATAGCAAACAATCGATGCCGAAGACGCTGGAATCCTTCGATTCCGACTAGTCGATGGCTAGAGAACTGGCGATTCTTGGTCACATGGAATTGAAATCGGCACATGACGCATCCTTAATTAAAATCATTATGGATAATTTTTTTTACTCTACTATTTTTGCAGTAGTTTAGTATAAAAAAACAATACCTACACGCTACCTACTTAATTTGAACTATGCCCAGTCGAAGAACTACTTTTAACCTAGAGTTTTTTTTTCCTTTCTTGTTATGTAGTAACCCCAAGAACTGATCTCATTAAAAATGTGTAGTTACGTTTACAGTCCAATTTATTTCCCTTCTTAACATCCCTCCCCATTAATTTGAAGTTAAATTATTATGACTGAATAATATTTAGTTACTTGAATGGCCACTTCTGGGCTAAGAAAGTCGCTTCCCCAAATTTTTACACAATTATCTCCCACACTTCCAAGTAGAAATTTTGTTATTATTTTGAATTCTCAAGTCTATAAAAGAAAACGATTAGAAGCTACAGTTCATAATCATTTTGTTATTATTTAGAATTCTCAAGTCTATAAAAGAAAATGATTAGAAGCTACAGTTCATAATCATTCTCTGACGCTCGTTGTGGAAGTCAGCACCTGGAATAAAATTGTGGCTCTGCAAAATTCTTAAAATAATCGTACACCGTGGGGAAACCGTCTTGGGTGCTACGACGTACTTAATCTGCAGCATGGGAGTCAGTGTCGAAGTTGTGTATCAATGTCGATAAAGTCCAGAATTTAATCTCTTAAAATAGAGCATAAACGACCGTGGCGCAGGCTGTACTGATTTCCCAGGATACGAGTTACAACACACCAAATAATGTTCCGAGTCACATTCAAGGCAGAAGTTAAAATAACCAAAGAATCTGAAACTTCCTGACAGATTAAAACTGTGTGCTGGACTGAGACTCGAACTCGGGACATTTGCCTTTCGCATCAGAGCTTTTGTAAAATTTGGAAGGTAGGAGACGAGATACCGGCAGAAGTAAAGCTGTGAGAACGGGGCGTGAGTCGTGTTTGGGTAGCTCAGATGGTAGTCGGCACGGTAGCTCAGTGTGTTCGGTCAGAGGGTTAGCAGCCCTCTGTAATAATAATAATAATAATAATAATAATAATAATAATAATAATAATAATAATAATAAAAACTGAGTTAATCGATCAACAACGAACTTAAACGGATGTCTTACGACGTCCGCCCCGTGCAGATTAAAAAATAAGATGGTAGAGCACTTGCCCGCGAAAGGCAAAGGTCCCAAGTTCGAGTCTTGGTCTGGCACACAGTTTTAATCTACCAGGAAGTTTCATATCAGCGCACACTCCGCTGAAGAGTGAAAATCTCATTCTGGAACCAAAGAATCTAATATCCTTTTTCCATTCATGAAATAATATTTTTCCACAAATGATATTCATAGCTACATTTCAGGATACATCATCCTCTTGTAAGAGATGAAATGTTAGCATAACTAATCCAATTACATACAGTATTCAAATTGTCAGCTTATAACAATGTAGCTAATAACAACTCCACTGCGAACCTGCTCTCCGCAATTCTAAATCAGAAGTAAATAAGTCCATTGTACACGAAATGTTCCACATTACGAGTACATCCACGGAGTTTTTATATCACGAGTGAGAGATTGTCTCTCGCAGTCACAAGGCATCTTTGAGCCATATAAATCAGTCGCTCGGAGACGCATTTATGTTTGTCTTACACGAAAGCAGGTGCTGACAGATCTGCGAAATTACCGAATCATCATTTTAATAAATCACGGCTACAAAATACTATCGCGAATTCTTTCCAGACGAATGGAAAGACTGGTAGAAGCCGACCAAGGGGAAGATCAGTTTGGATTCCGTAGAAATGTTGGAACACGTGAGGCAATACTGACCCTACGATTTACCTTAGAAGAAAGATTAAAGAAGGGAAAACCCACGTTTCTAGCATTTTTAAGAGAAAGCTTTTGACAATGTTGACTCGAATACTCTCTTTCAAATTCTGAAGGTCGCAGAGGTAAAATACAGGGAGTCAAAGGCTATTTACAATTTATACAGAAAGCAGATGGCACTTACAAGAGGCGAGGGACATGAAAGGGAAGCAGTGGTTGGGAAGGGAGTGAGACAGGGTTGCAGCCTCTCCCCGATGCTATTCAACCTGTATATTGAGCACGCAGTAAAGGAAACAAAAGAAAAGTTCGGAGTAGGTATTAAAATCCATGGAGAAGAAATAAAAACTTTGAGGTTCGCCGATGACATTGTAATTCTGTCAGAGACTGCAAAGGACTTTGAAGAGCAGTTGAACGGAATGGACAGTGTCTTGAAAGGAGGGTATAAGATGAACATCAACAAAAGCAAAACAAGGATGATGGAATGTAGTCGAATTAAGTCGGGTGATGCTGAGGGAATTAGATTGGGAAATGAGACACTTAAAGTAGTAAAGGAGTTTTGCTATTTGGGGAGCAAAATAACTGATGATGGTCGAAGTAGAGAGGATATAAAATGTAGACTGGCAGTGGCAAGGAATGCGTTTCTGAAGAAGAGAAATTTGTTAACATCGAGTATAGATTTCAGTGTCAGGAAGTCGTTTCTGACAGTATGGAAGTGAAACATGGATGATAAATAGTTTAGACAAGAAGACAATAGATGCTTTCGAAATGTGGTGTTACAGAAGAATGATGATTATTGGATGGGTAGATCACATAACTAATGAGGAGGTATTGAATAGAATTGGGGAGAAGAGGAATTTGTGGTACAATTTGACCAGAAGAAGGGATCGGCTGGTAGGACATGTTCTGAGGCATCAAGGGATCACCAATTTAGTATTGGAGGGCAGAGTGGAGGGTAAAAATCGTAGAGGGAGACCAAGAGATGAATACACTAAGCAGTTTCAGAAGGATGTAGGCTGCAGTAGGTACTGGGAGATGAAGAAGCTTGCACAGGATAGAGTAGCATGGAGAGCTGCATCAAACCAGTCTCAAGACTGAAGACCGCAAGAACAACAACAACACGAAACAAAATATCAGAGAATTGGGCTGGTACTACATTTCTATTCTACATCTCAAACAGCTCAGCTACCCGACTACTATAGAAGCAGTGTTGTGTGACACCCTATCCAACACAAAATATCAGTTTAAAATACTTTTTAAATGCCATTTGCCAACTAATTTTTAAAATCCATAAATGCATTTATCAATTTTGGGCACTTGCCCCAACTTATAAATTTCTTGCGTTTATTTCACTATCCTGCGCCCAGTGCAATCGCAACTGACGATGTAATAATACGGGAACGCGTAGGAGACGTTTGCAGCGGAGCTGAATGTTCGACAATGTGCACCGAACCGTGTGATCCGAAACACCTGTGCCTGCACCGACATTGCACCCTGTCGTCAGATCGGCCGCAGATGGCCGCCTATCCTACTATAAGCAGCGAGCATGTTTCCGACCTCCACTTTGCGCGATGATTCGTGGACGTCCAACACAATGTCGCATTGTCATGGTTTCACCGTCTTTCGACCACTCTCCACAGATGCTGACGGTAACAGCTCGCGGGCAGCCGACCAGTTTCGCCGTTTCTGAGATGCTCACTCCCAAGAGCCACGTCATAACGATCAGATCTTTGGTTCAAATGGCTCTGAGGACTATGGGACTTCACATCTGAGGTCAGCAGTCCCCTAGACCTTGAACTACTTAAACCAAACTAATCTAAGGACATCACACACATCGATGCCAGAGGCATCGAACCTGCGACCGTAGCGCCTAGAACCGCTCGGCCACCGCGAACGGCAACGATCAGATCTTTGTCAAAGTCGCTTATGTCAGTGTATGTCGTCTTCGCGGCCCATGTTACCTCTTGAATGATTACCCATTCATCTCTGCTCCGCTTATGTACTTTCCTTAATGGGCAACGTGCCCCCTTAATGGGCCATGTGCCCACAACGCCACTAGCCATTAGTAAGTTTCGAGGTGGGCCCATCAGTGTATTTCTGCTGGCCAGATAGCTGGAGAAACAAACTGTCCAGCGCGGCACAGTGGCCGAGTCCTGGAGACGGAGTGGACCATTAGGATTCCAGCCGCAGCGCGTCCTGCCCTAATGCGATGCCACTCAGTCCGCGTCGCCCCGGCGTAGTGGCGCCGCGTCACAGCCGCCAAGCGCCCATACATCAGCCGCCACAGCCAACCAGCTGCCCCCCCACACACACACACGCACGGCGACTCCCGCTGCTCTTGAACGAGAGAAAGCACTTTCCGGGAGATCGGGGAACGAATAAAGTAACAGCCTTATCCTATCTGCATCACCTAATTCTAGCCTCACTACACCTACCAATGAGGTCTTTACTCTGGACGACAATTCCACTTCCGGCTGCTTTAAATGTTGACATATACAGTAATTACAGAGTCATATTTCCCGAGGTACAATTTGCTGTGGTGCTGTACTACTCGTACTTCAGGAACGTCCGTTTCTTACGCGAGACATTTTTTACAAAAAAATAGGACACCTCTTCCTCCCTCGGTGAGATTTGATGAGATGTGGTAGAAACCCCCCTCCCTCACACGTAAGGTTTACCCTATAATTTTTAAATAGTTAAATTTATCTGATATGTTCATGTTTTTGCTTCATACCACTAAAATATCTATTACGTTTCTCGGAATTAATGTAATAAAACAAAATACTATCTGTTATAATAATGGTTATCCTCTGATACTCTCTGCCTTTTGGCTGCTTTCAAAGCAGTTAATTAAACTCGTTATAGTGCATTTTAAACTTATTTATCATTTTTACCTCTAATTTCACGCAAAAATGTAGTGTCTAGATAGTGTATCAAACAGCGTTTTCAACAGGTGATTAAAACACTTATTTTAAAAATGACAGTCCTGAGCAGTATTGGAACAGATACAGGGATAAAAAGGCTTCGCGAAAATAATATTAACCATTTTGACGGATCCCTACAAAACTGACCTTTCATTGATACATAATATACATTAAACGTCACTGATCCTTTTTACTTATACTGATCATGAAAGACAAATGTTTGCACCTTCCTTGGTACTCCATGATTACGTACCTTTTCAACTCTTGACTGATGTGACCACTATGACAGTTCTTGTCGGTGAAACTTTAGCTTAGCTTTCTTCCACATATGACTGACTTTTTGCTAGCGCGTTTATTTCTACTCGTCGGCACGCTGCTTAAAACAGGCACTCTAAAATTTTTGATACAAATTCATTTTGACACAACATCGTCAACTTGACGTGCGTTGCACAATATCACGACTGGTTAACTGTCTGACGCACATTGATCTCGACCTGCGCGGCAAACTAGCCGAATGAAATCCGACAGCCGGCCGGAGTGGCCGTGCGGTTCTAGGCGCTACAGTCTGGAGCCGAGCGACCGCTACGGTCGCAGGTTCGAATCCTGCCTCGGGCGTGGATGTGTGTGATGTCCTTAGGTTAGTTAGGTTTAATTAGTTCTAAGTTCTAGGCGACCGATGACCTCAGAAGTTAAGTCGCATAGTGCTCAGAGCCATTTGAACCATTTTTTGAAATCTGACACTTGTGCGGCACTTCTTTCAAATCTGGGAACCCCGGGCGTGCACGCATGTAAAGCATTCAGTTTAAAGAAGGCATAAACATCTGTCGGCACTTCAACACTGTCTATGTTCGGGATTAATTATGTAATAAAATTGTTATCCGTTACAACAATATACACTGAAGAGCCAAAGAAACTGGTACACCTGCCTAGTATTGTGTACGGCCCCGCGAGCACTCAGAAGTGTTCCAACACGACGTGGCATGGGCTCGATTGATGTCTGAAGTATTTCTGGAGGGAACGGACACCATAATTTTGCAAGGCTATCCATAAATCCCTAAGGATATGAGGTGGCGGAGATATCTTCTGAACAGCACGTTGCAAGGCATCCCAGATATGCTCAATAATGGTCATGTATGGGGAGTTTGGTGTCCAGCGGAAGTGTTTAAGCTCAGAGCCACTCTGTAGCAATTTTGATCGTGTGGGGTGTCGCATTGCTGCTGGAATTCGCCAAGTTCGTCGGAATGCACAATGGGCATGAATCGATGTAAATTATCAGACAGGACATTTAAGAACGTGTCACCTGTCAGAGTCGTATCTAGACGTATCAGGGGTCCGATATCACTTCAACTGCACACGCCCCACACCATTACACAGCCTCCACCGACTTGAATAGTTCCCTGCTGACATGCAGGGTCCATGAATTCGTGACGTTGGCTCCATACCTGTACACGTCCATCAGCTCGATGCAATTTGAGGCGAGACTCGTCCGACCAGGCAACATGTTTCCAGCCATCAACAGTCCAATGTCGGTGTTGGTGGACCCATGTGAGGCTTAAAGCTTTGTGTCGTGCAGTCATCAACGGTAAAAGAGTGGGCCTTCGGCTCCGAAAGCCCATATCGATGATGCTTCGTTCAGTGTTTCGCACGCTGACATTTGTTGATGGCCCGGCATTGAAATCTGCACCATTTTGCGGAAGGGTTGTACTTCTGTCACGGTGAACTATTCTCTTCAGTCGTTGTTGGTCCCGTCCTAGCAGGATCTTTTTCCGGCCGCAGCGATGTCGGAGATTTGATGTTTTACCGAATTCCTAATACGCACGGTACAGTCCTGAAATAGTCGTACGGAAAAATACCCACTCATCGCTATCTCGGAGATGCTGTGCCCCATCGCTCTTGCGCCGGCTATAACACCACGTTCAAACTCACTTAAATCTTGAAAACCTGTCATTGTAACAGCAGTAACCGATCTATCAACTGCGCCTGACACTTGTTGTCTTATAGAGGCGCTGCCGACCGCAGCACTGTATTCTGCCTGTTTACATATCTCTGTATTTGAATACGCATGCGTGTACCAATTTGTTGGGCGCTTCAGTGTATATTGTCTGAATTAGAAATCTGACGTGAGTTTTTCATTTCCCCTCCCCCAGCAGTTTTGATGGGATTTTGCCGGACCCACCCCCATATTTTGGGCTCACGTCATTAATGGACATCCACTTCTCTCATTCATCGTCAAAGTGAAAGTATGGTGTTCTAATGAAGTGATCGATTTCCAGAGGAATGAAACCGTGTTCGCATAAAGAAATGAACTTTATGCACGCTACGAGGGGTAGTCTAAGTTTTAATTACCATCTCGTGAAAAAAGTTACGTAATTAGTGGTTGGTAGGTGCGTATTGGCAGTGCTGGCACACATTTAAAAGTCGGCCGCGGGAGAGTAGCGAAGCATCTCGCTAAAGCACCCACAACAACATGGCGTAGCCCGTCTCCACTTTACCTACGAGCTGCGCTATTCTGTTTGCCCGTCTCCACTTTACCTACGAGCTGCGCCATTCCGTTTGCGTTCCTCTAGCGGCGTGCTGCCGTACTCTCGCGCGGGCGGCATGTGTAACAGCACTGCCGACATGTACCTACAAAACAGTTAACCACAGTACAGTCGCTGTTGCTCAATCTGGCATCTACCGCCTACATGATGGCAGACTTGCAATAGAGTAACGCGTGGGGCTAACATTTTTATTCCATCAAAAATAATTTTAGGTTTAGCCGTTAGTCCGTGTTCAGCAATCTGTGCCTTTCTTTAATAACGATTTTAATGTGCCTTCGGTGTTTTCTATAGAATCTGGAAACTACGGATCGGCGGATTCATACAGTCGAGATGCCACCGCAATGATGAGCTTTCATACGAGGGCAACGATGAGCTTTCATACGAGGCGTCACGCTAGCTGGAATATTTGTGTGTGATAAATTTGTGAAGTTTACTTTTTCGACTATATCACACTCCTGCCTTTGAACAGTTATCATGGCTACGTGCAGGCAAGCGTAGAGACTATCACACCATCTGTTTGCTTTACCGTCTTATTTACCCTGAACTAACATCCTCCTGCAGCATTTTAGGTAGAATGTTTTGAACAAAGGTTGGTTCAAATGGCTCTGAGCACTATGGGACTCAACTGCTGAGGTCATTAGTCCCCTAGAACTTAGAACTAGTTAAACCTAACTAACCTAAGGACATCACAAACATCCATGCCCGAGGCAGGATTCGAACCTGCGACCATAGCGGTCTTGCGGTTCCAGACTGTAGCGCCTTTAACCGCACGGCCACTTCGGCCGGCTTTGAACAAAGGGACAACCTCTCTATACCATAACATAACACAGCCACTTTCTCAAAACATCAGGAACCCAACTTTGGCTAGAACTTCCCCCAAAATCTCTGGAAAATTCATTCCTTTCTAACCTTACGCACGGTACACGACATTGTCTTTAATGGTAGGCGACGTAGCGGTCGTGCGGTTCCAGACTGAAGCGACTAGAACCGCTCGGCCACACCGGCCGGCATTCCAGTCTTCTCCTCTGTCATTATCCCTCATGTTCCTGATGACATTAAACACACCTCCAAAAATGGTAAGCCAATCAATTTACTGTTAGTCCTAAATTGTATTTTTATTAATATTGTTATTACAATATTCGAATAAGCCACTAGATAAAAAATGTGTGTGTGAATTCCTAAGGGACAAAACTGCTGAGGTCATCGGTCCCTAGACTTACACACTACTGAAACTAACTTATTCTAAGAACAACACACACACCCATGCCCGAGGGAGGACTCGAACCTCCGGCGTTAGGGGCCGCGCAATCAGTGACATAGCGCCCCAACCGCGCGGCCACTCCGCGCGGCAAGCCACTAGAGGCCCACGGGAAGTGTCAAGTGCAGGGATGACCAGGAACTCTGCTCGCATGCTGTGCTCGTGCACATGGGCAAATCTCTCTCACCAAAGTGCACACTTCTCCCTCTAACATGACCCCCTCTTCCAGAGCTTGGCTCAGTGACGGTCTGTCTATAGAGTAGTACGCCCTCCTGAAAACTACAAAAGTGAACACGGTCACTCTGCTTACCATCGGTTGCTAGCTTAGGACTGTGTTTAAACTGGATATCTATGGAGCACAGAATCTTCCCAATCTGAAGCCTGATTGGTATTCTCCTACTTATTTCCAGTTGGAACTGTGTCCTATCTAGCAGGCACTGAGGCAGAATTTATTATTTTTGTTAATCACTTACTATTTGGGTTCCTAGCTATCGCCGTCCTGCTTCATTGGTTCACGGCCGTTGCGTCGGATGAAGTTGTGAAGGTTGTGCAATACTTCACTGAGACAGGCGCTCCCATTTTTCAGCTGCTTACGAATGTGTTGCTGCAGTCGGACGCCAATGTACAGGATGTTTTCTTAAGAGCGTGCAAAAATGTAAAAAGACACAGAGAATGCTCCACTGAACAACTTGAGGTAGGGAACCTGGGGTCGGAGAAGCCAGCTTAAGGAGATATGGAAGTAAATTTGTCTACCGCTTTGTCTAACATTACTGTTTTCCAGCTTATTTACAACTAAAATGCATACAAGTTTACATGTACTGTGCTGTTTATTTACAGATACTTTTTTTTATTTCCTGCAAGGAAACATGAGGACGAGCCTCATTACTTAGGAAGTCATGACACAGGTTTTGTACACTTTACTTGTCCATAAGGTGACTGTTGTATCGTATTTACATTATACCATGACAGAAAGTGCTATGTATCAACGACGGACCCATTCATTACTAAGTGCTATTCAGAGACGTACAGTACAATACGATGCAGCAGTACCGGTACGGTTTCGCAGAACTCACTCACATGCACTTTGTGTATGGCGAAGTACGTTGCAAGGCTCTCGCTGCTGAAGGACTGTACAGGGAACGATTTCGTAATAGGCATCATCCGTCACGACACTGTTTATTTCTCTCGATCGACGAATGCATGAGACTGGTTCATTGGAAAGAAGAAACGAGCGACCTGGCAACACGAGGACCACTGCCACACCAAATTTTGAGGACGAGCTGCTGGAACGTGTTGCAGCGCACAGCACTACAAGTACTCTTCGTACTGCTCGTAAATGGGCGCTGCACATATCAGCATGTGGCAAGTACTCCACGAACAACAATTACACCCCTATCACCCACAACGAGTCCATGCATTGATTGTGATTGACTTTGCACGAGGGGTCGCATTGTGTCAGTGGGTGCTCCAACAATGGATTGATCGACGACATTTCCTACAACCATGCTGTTTGCTGACGAGACCTCATTTGATCGTGATGGTATTTCGAACAGCAGGAACAACCAAGTGTGCGATGAGGAAAGCCTTTACGCTGTAGTAGTCACACCATCAAGTACATCTGCATCTACATCTACATTTATACTCCGCAAGCCACCCAACGGTGTGTGGCGCAGGGCACTTTACGTGCCACTGTCATTACCTCCCTTTCCTGTTCCAGTCGCGTAAGGTTCGCGGGAAGAACGACTGCCGGAAAGCCTCCGTGCGCGCTCGAACCTTTCTAATTTTACATTCGTGATCTCCTCTGGAGGTATAAGTAGGGAGAATCAATATATTCGATACCTCATCCAAAACGCACCATCTCGAAACCTGGCGAGCAAGCTACACCGCGATGCAGAGCGCCTCTCTTGCAGAGTCTGCCACTTGAGTTTGCTATACATCTCCGTAACGCCGTCACGCTTACCAAATAGCCCTGTGACGAAATGCGCCGCTCTTCTTTGGGTCTTCTCTATCTCCTCTGTCAACCCGACCTGGTAGTGATCCCACACTGATGAGCAATACTCATGTATAGGTCGAACGAGTGTTTTGTGAGTCACCTACTTTGTTGATGGACTACATTTTCTAAGAACTCTCCCAATGAATCTCAACCTGGCAACCACCTTACAAACAACTAACTTTATATGATCATTGCACTTCAAATCGTTCCGTACGCATACTCCCAGATATTTTACAGAAGTAACTGCTACCAGTGTTTGTTCTGCTAGTATATAATCATACAATAAAGGATCCTTCTATGTATTCGCAATACATTAGTGTATGTTAAGGGTCAGTTGCCACTCCCTGCACCAAGTGCCTATCCGCTGCAGATCTTCCTGCATTTCGCTGCAATTTTCTAATGCTGCAACTTCTCTGTATACTACAGCATCATCCGCGAAAAATTGCATGGAACTTCCGACACTATCTACTAGGTCATTTATATATATTGTGTAAAGCAATGGTCCCGTAACACTCCCCTGTGGCACGCCAGAGGTTACTTTAACGTCTGTAGACGTATCTCCATTGATAACAACATGCTGTGGTCTGTTTGCTAAAAACTCTTCAGCCACACAGGTGGTCTGATATTCCGTGCGCTCTTTCTTTGTTTATCAGGCGACAGTGCGGAACTGTATCGAACGCCTTCCGGAAGTCAAGGAAAATGGCATCTACGTGGGAGCCTGTATCTAATATTTTCTGGGTATCATGAACAAATAGAGCGAGTTGGGTCTCACACTATCGCTGTTTCCGGAATCCATGTTGATTCTTACAGAGTAGATCCTGGGTTTCCAGAAATGACATGATACGCGAGCAGAAAACATGTTCTAAAATTCCACAACAGAACGACGTCAGAGTTTTTCGTATCTGCTTCTTGAAATTGGGTCTACCTGTGCTCTTTTCCAATTATTTGGAACCTTCCGTTCCTCTAGAGACTTGCGGTACACGGCTGTTAGAAGGGGGGCAAGTTCTTTCGCGTACTCTGTGTAGAATCGAATTGGTATCCCGTCAGGTCCAGTGGACTTTCCTCTGTTCAGTGATTTCAGTTGCTTTTCTATTCCTTGGACACTTACTTCGATGTCAGCCATTTTTTCGTTTGTGCGAGGATTTAGAGAAGGAACTGCAGTGCGGTCTTCCTCTGTGAAACAGCTTTGGAAAAAGGTGTTTAGTATTTGCTGTGAATATCTGGGCCGGCATTGTAGACGACAATCTCATTGGGCCATATCTTCTACCTAGCCGTCTGAATGGCCACCTGTACTTGAGGTTGGTGCAAAGAGTTTCGCCTGAGTCGTTGGAGAGCGTACCCTCGGCTGTTCTTGAGAAGATGTGGATACAACTAGACGGTGCATTGCCTCACTTCAGCAATCATCTCAGTGCTGTATTTCCTGGTCGCTGGATTGGAAGGGGACGCCCTATTCCATGGCCTGCGAGGTCACCTGACCTGAATCCCCACGATTATTTCATATGGAGCAATCTAAAGTCACTTGTGTGTGAGACCCCAGTGGATACGGAGATGCAATTAGCTGCCAGAATTATAGCTGCCTGTGATGTGATTTGAAACACACTAGGGATATTTGTCAGGCTGCGTCAAAATCTTGTTCGCCGATGTCATGTTTGCATTGATGTTGATGACCGTCAGTTTCAGCACACTTCGTAAAAGCCCTATGGGACTTAACTTCTGAGGTCATCAGTCCCATAGAACGTAGAACTACTTAAACCTAACTAACCTAAGGACATCACACACATCCATGCTTGAGGCAGGATTCGAACCTGCGACCGTAGTGGTCGAGCGGTTCCAGTCTGTAGCGCCTAGAACCGCTCGGCCACCCCGGCCGGCACACTTTGTAAGATACAGTACAAATGGTACGTTCATTGTGTCAGTGATCGTATTTGCAATTAACTGTTACTAACGTAAATAAAAAAAGTACACAGTAATGTGATTTTATTTCTATTACCTCCTTAAGCTTGCTTCTCCGATCCCAGGTTTTCTACCTCAAATTGTTCAGTGGACCATCCTCTATGCCCTGTCAAATTTTTGCACACTCCTACGGAAACACCCTGTATGCGCTGGCTCGCTACAAAAGCGCAGGTGCCAAGGGGTGGGGCTAGGACGTTATCGTAGGCGAATCACAGAGCACGGCGACATCCAGTGCTCTCTGCCGGAGAAACGAGCCACTGTCTTCGCATGCGCGATGCGGCAAAAGCGCAGCCGCAAATCGCGGCCCAGCGCGCGCGCGGGCAGGATGTTGGCGCTCAGTTTAAGTGTGCGGCCTCCTGTTCCCCGTCTCTGTTGGCTCGAATTCGCTCGTCGGCGGCCGATGATGCCTTAGTGCCACCATTGCTGGTTCCCATGCCTTGCTGAGTTGAAAATCCCTGTCTCTATTAATCAGGTCTTTACTTAAACGTATTCCTACTGCTTCCTTAATGATGGAGTCCCAGTACGTGGAGGGGACGAAAGTCTCTTTGTCTCTCTGTATGCTTTGTCCCGTGTCCAGATAGTGTTCACCAACAGCAGACTTTTCTGTCTCACACAATCTGGTGTGATTTCTGTGTTCAGCGCATATATCTTTAACGGTGCGACCAATTGACACAGAGTTTTATATGTCCCTGGTCTCTTTAGGCCTACGTTGTCTTTAACAGAACCCAACATCATTTGTACTCGCGCTGGAGAACGAAGACACATTTATTTGATGTTTCCTGAACAGCCCGCCGATCTTAAACGCCACGCCATAAATACAGCGCAGAGAACCATCCTCGCGGAGTTCTCCGTTTCTTGTGGCTGTTCTTGACGTTTAGTATGTGCAGTTTGAAATCCGTTACAACTCTGTAACACAGTACCCGCTTTGACCAAGCACAGAGCGAAGATGGCTAAGCACTACTGATGAGTTCCCTGGATCTGAGATAAATCTATCCCTAGGAACGAGAGCCCGTAATACGGCACTGCGTTTAGATAGATGGTGGCAGCTCGTTGACAGAGGTCAGCATGGGTTGGTTTTTGGAACACACTGTGACCCTAGGAACCATCTTCTTTTCTGCGGACCATGACATCCAAGAACGGAAGGTCTCCACATTTGTCCACTTCCATGGTGAAGCAAATGCTAGGATATGAAGAGAGTTGAGGAGCTCCATAAATGTAGGAAGCGTTGCTGTCCCACGTGGCCATGCTCCAAAGGTGTCGTCCACACGTCTCCAGAAACATTTACGTTTTAACACCGCCAACTGAGTACATTTTCTCGAAGTCTTCCATTAAAAGGTTAGCTACTATGGGGGACCAAGGGCTATCGATACCAACACCGCAGTTTGCTCAAAATATTGTTCATTAAATATACAGTAAGTCGAGGTAAGCACATGTCTGAATAAAGATATCCTCCTCGAACTTAGCTCCTATAAGTTGCTGTGAATCCACCAGAGGTACTCATATGAATCAAGAGAGCACATCGAAACTCATTAACGCGTCCGCTCGTTTGAGACGCAAAGTCTTCAGTCGCTATATAAAATCTTCTGAGTTTCGAATGTGATGTTCCCATTTTCCTACCAAAAGGCTCAGGAGAGAAACCAGATGTTTTGCTAGGTAATATGTTAGGACTGCTATATAGTTCACAATGGAGCGAAGCGAAGCCCCTTCCTTACGGCCCGTTTCTCCGAAAGGGGGCACTGGATGTTGCCGTGCTCTATGATTCGCCTACGATGACGTTATGACGAGCCTGCGCGTACGGTGTATTGGCGGGCCACTGCAGCAACACGACATCAAACACCTGAATATGACGAGCAGCTGTCTCGTTGAAATATTGTGCACCTTTCACAACATCGCCCGACGCGACGCCCGCGAACCAATGAAGCAGTCACGGTGTCGGAAAAGTCTCAAACAGCACATACATCGTCTCATAATAGACCCTCAGACGTATACATCACTGTCAGAAGTATGCATAGCAATTGAGGCCCTTGGTAAACAAAGTTTTGTGATTGTTTCTGATACGTACAGTTCCTGGTCTGATGCGAGAGATGGCAAGTCATCCTGCACAACAACACAGCAGCCGCTGAATCACACGGCACGGCAGGGGTCCACTGCTTGGGTCAACAGCCGCTCTGTGCGGCCGGCCGTTCGTTCATGTTCTGCCAGTCACCGCCCACTCGGGCTGCGCTCTGACTTGCACCATTCGCCACGCAACCGGGTCCTCCTCCACCGGCTACTGGCCGCGCAGGCACCCACACCATTACTCACTGCGGCGCAAAACCGGACGGCGATCCTCCTTCCAGTGCACTGTCGCAACTTGGACTGTGGCTTTCGGCTGCGCCTAAATGCCACTATTACGAACTTGCAGCTTTCAGTTCGGCACCCCTCCAGGCTAGTGTACCCATTCCAAGTCTCCATCTCTGCAAGCTAGGTCCCTTTGAACCTGCTTATTGTATTTATATCTTCGCCTTCCTTTACAATTTTTATCCCCTCACACCTGCCTCCCATTCCTTAATGCCTAAGAATGTGTCCCATCAACGTATGGCTTCTTTTACCCAAACAGTGCCAGAAAGCTCTTTTCTCGTTGTCTGGCGCTCATATGAACCGCCCGAGAAGTTAGTCATTACCGATGGTGCGGCGGCAACAGCATACATTAAAAGCAATGTTGCTTGCATCCAGAGCGTCTGCTAAAGCCGTCGCCACTCGGACCGTACTGTGGAACGTCAACGTTTGGCGTGCCGACTTCAACGTGCTGCTGAACACTCAGAAACGATGCGACTTGTGCATACGGTACATGTTGCTCCAACATAGTATACGCGACCGCAACGCGCTCCAGCGGCAGTTGCCGGCTGTACTGGCTCGTAAATCACACTGTTTACGAAATGTACGGGCGTAAAATTCCCGTATTAGCTCTATTAAAACGTAATTTCCTCCCTCGTCCATATGCTAGTCAGGTAGTTCTGTCTGTAGTAGTTGTTGTTTTTGTTGTGGTCTTCAGTCCAAAGACTGGTTTGATGCAGCTCTCCATGCTACTCTATCCTTTACCTCTTCGAGTAACTACTGCAACCTACATCCTTCTGAATCTGCTAAGTGTATTCATCTCCTGGTCTCCCTCTACGATTTTTACCCTCCACGCTTTCCTCCAACACTAAACTGGCGATTCCTTGATGCCTCAGAACGTGTCCTATCAACCGATCCCTTCTTCTAGTCAAGTTGTGCCACAAATTATTCTTCTCCTCTACACTGTTCAGTACCTCCTCATTACTTACGTGATGTACATAAATAAAAACTTCAATATCCATGATAATATTATAAGTCAGAAAGGAAAGTACCACGTCCAGTCGCCGGCCGCGGTGACCGTGCGGTTCTAGGCGCTTCAGTCCGGAACCGCGCGACTGCTACGGTCGCAGGTTCGAATCCTACCTCGGGCATTGATGTGTGGATGCGTGTGATGTGCTTAGGTTAGTTAGGTTTACGTAGTTCTAAGTTCTAGGGGACTGATGACCTAAGATGTTAAGTCCCATAGTGCTCAGAGCCATTTTTTTAACCACGTCCAGTCAATAAGGGCATCGGCTTATAAAAGTTCCAGTATAAATAGTACGACACTAATTTACAATAGTTCTCAACATACGATAAAATTATTTCATCATTATCACTTTTTAGTAAAACACTAAGGTCATTCTTACTTTATCACTGTTCCTACTCAGTAGCAGAATCTCTGCAACATATGAATTACAAAACTCAAAAGAAAAAAAATGGCAAAATTTCTTACTGCAAGTAATGCAAGGCGTCCTGTAGATTAAGCCAATCGAACAAACTCACTCCTCAAAAAGAGCACATTTATATTTATGTAACATCGAATATTATAGTATGAACCTAAATTAAACAAATAAGAAATTATTTCTTCTTCCTGGACTTTAATTACCTTTCCAAATTTTTCCTTGTTTTCATTTACTGCTTGTTCAATGTACAAATTGAATATCATCGTGGATAGGCTACAGCCCTGTCTCACTCCCTTCTCAATTACTGCTCCCCTCTCAAGCCCTTCAGTAACTGCAGCTTGGTTTCTGAGCAAGTTATTACCTTTCTCTCCCTGTATTTTATTCATGCAACCTTCAAACGTCCAGACAACATTGTCTAAAGCTTTCTCTACATCTACATATGCTACAAACATAAGTTTCCCTTTCTTCAACCTGACTGCTAAGATAAGAGACGTAGGGTCAGTATCGCCTGGCGCGTCCCTACATTTCTCCGGAAGCCAACGTGATCTTCCTCGAGGTTGGCTCCAACCAGGATTTCCATCCTTCTGTAAATAATTCGTGTCAGTACTTTGCAACGATAATTTATTAAACTGAAGCATCCATAGTATTCACATCTATCAGCACTTGCTTTCTTTGGAATTGGCATTATTATTAGATTCGTGTTGAAGTCTGAGGGTATTTCCCGTGTCTCATACACCCTGTACATCAGATGGAAGAGTTTTGTTGTGGCTGTCTCTCCTAAACATATCAGTAATTCTGAGGCAATATGATCTACTCGAGGGGCTCTATTTCTTTTCAGAGTATCCTATTTCCCAACAGATTTTCATCTACTTCCTCTTTTCTTTCTGTAATATTGTTCTTATCTTAGTGACGGTTAATTGCATAGTTCGATTTCGTTTTGTGCGTTTCCTTCCCAGACACTGGTTTGTACTTTTGACAATTTGAGACTTTTTTTTAATAGTTTCTACTGTTGCCCACTTTGCTCACTTGGAAATTTCACTGGATGTCATCGATACAACGAACGAACCGCATATGTTAGAAGACTGAAGCGTTGAGAAAGTCTAAGAAAGTCAAGGTTAACAGCTCTTGTCTAGTGCGGTTTTGAATACAAAGTGAGGCTGGTGATCCTAAAACACACACACACACACACACACACACACACACACACACACACACACACACAGATACGTATGGATAGAGTCAAAACAACAATACGATAATGTGCACATTTTTGGAAACCCAGAATCTACTATGTAAGAATCAACATGGATTCCGGAAACAGCGATCGTGTGAGACCAAACTCGCTTTATTTGTTCATGAGACCCAGAAAATATTAGATGCAGGCTCCCAGGTAAATGCTATTTTTCTTGACTTCCGGAAGGCGTTCGATACAGTTCCGCACTGTCGCCTGATGAACAAAGTAAGAGCCTACGGAATATCAGACCAGCTGTGTGGCTGGATTGAAGAGTTTTTAGCAAACAGAACACAGCATGTTGTTATCAATGGAGAGACGTCTACAGACGTTAAAGTAACCTCTGGCGTGCCACAGGGGAGTGTTATGGGACCATTGCTTTTCACAATATATATAAATGACCTAGTAGATAGTGTCGGAAGTTCCATGCGGCTTTTCGCGGATGATGCTGTAGTATACAGAGAAGTTGCAGCATTACAAAATTGTAGCGAAATGCAGGAAGATCTGCAGCGGATAGGCACTTGGTGCAGGGAGTGGCAACTGTCCCTTAACATAGACAAAAGTAATGTATTGCGAATACATAGAAAGAAGGATCCTTTATTGTATGATTATATGATAGCGGAACAAACACTGGTAGCAGTTACTTCTGTAAAATATCTGGGAGTATGCGTTCGGAACGATTTAAAGTGGAATGATCATATAAAATTAATTGTTGGTAAGGCGGGTACCAGGTTGAGATTCATTGGGAGAGTGCTTAAAAATGTAGTCCATCAACAAAGGAGGTGGCTTACAAAACACTCGTTCGACCTATACTTGAGTATTGCTCATCAGTGTGGGATCCGTACCAGATCGGTTTGACGGAGGAGATAGAGAAGATCCAAAGAAGAGCAGCGCGTTTCGTCACAGGGTTATTTGGTAACCGTGATAGCGTTACGGAGATGTTTAATAAACTCAAGTGGCAGACTCTGCAAGAGAGGCGCTCTGCATCGCGGTGTAGCTTGCTCGCCAGGTTTCGAGAGGGTGCGTTTCTGGATGAGGTATCGAATATATTGCTTCCCCCTACTTATACCTCCCGAGGAGATCACGAATGTAAAATTAGAGAGATTAGAGCGCGCACGGAGGCTTTCAGACAGTCGTTCTTCCCGCGAACCATACGCGACTGGAACAGGAAAGGGAGGTAATGACAGTGGCACGTAAAGTGCCCTCCGCCACACACCGTTGGGTGGCTTGCGGAGTATAAATGTAGATGTAGATGTAGTGAGGACTGACACTGATTTCTCAACTAGAGGAGGTATTCGAGGAAAAATAGGTGGTCGGAAAGAACAGGAATATCATATTATCCCTCAAATTTTATGGAACGTGATATAGTGGGGTGTGGTGTGTGCTGTTCTACACTTCATGAGACATCTCCTGGCAAACTGCGACAGCAAGTGAACGGCCTTTCGAACAATGCACCCCAAGACGACGTCCGACATTTGTAAGATAACCTCTATGCATGATTTCAAGAGTGAATCAAAGCGAGAAACAGTATTAGACAGTGGTCCGCCCCCGGTAGCTGAGTGGTCAGCGCAACAAAATGTCAATTCTAAGAACCCGGGTTCGATTCCCGGCTGGGTCGGAAATTTTCTCCGCTCGGGGACTGGGTGTTGTGTTGTCCTAATCATCATCATTTCATCTCCATCGACGCGCAAGTCGCCGAAGTGGCGTCAAAATGGTTCAAATGACTAAGCACTATGGGACTTAACAGCTGAAGTCATCAGTCCCCTAAACTTAGAACTACTTAAACCTAACTAACCTAAGGACAGCATACACATCCATGCCCGAAGCATGATTCGAATCTGCGACCGTAGGAGCCGCGTGGTTTCGGACTGAAGCGCCTAGAACCGCTCGGCCACCGCGGCCGGCGAAGTGGCGTTAAATCGAAAGACTTGCACCTGGCGAACGGTCTACCCGACGGGAGACCCTAGTCACACGATATTTACATATTAGACTGTGAAATTATTGCGAAACGCGAACTGTCCATAGGCGTATGTCCGTGTGATTATGATTATAAGTAGCAGTGGTTGCTTTCGCATTAACCTGTGTACTACTCACAAGGTGCCAGACGTACTATATTCACGGACACCAATTCAAAGTAAAATACGATATTATAACTAAAAACACCAGACATTTGAGGAATCGAGATAAATACGTAAAGTAAACAGCATTTCGTAAAAAAAAAAAAAAAAAAAAAAAATGGGCCGCACAGGATGCCTCCGGATGTCTGCGTAAATGTTCGGCTCTACCTGCAGTTGTAGAAAAAGGGAGACAGTTTGTGTAGGCTCCTGGAAGCCACAAAGCAGAAAGCAAAACAGGAAATCTCCATAAAGTTTATCATGTTTTGTATTGTACAGCGACCTGTGGCGCAATATCCGCGACCGGATCGCCAACGCTCTACTGCAGGATCAGTTCCCTGTCGGTTTCATTTTTAGATACCGCTTCTCCTGATGTCCTCACCGTCCTTCCGACACCATCCTCCCAATATCTGCAGGCACGCTCAGACGCCATGAGGCTTCAGGCATTGCATGTGGTATGACAGTGCTAGAGACAATATTGTCGAAACACGTGCACCTATTCTGCAACGCATTTCACTCATTTTTTGGCGAAAATTTGGACACTTTAAATGGATCTGGAGCTGTCGTAAGGACAGCTTTCATAAAGGTAGCGTACACGAACTACATACATGCAGTAGATGGGCGGTAGTCTGCTCTTCTAAGCAATAACGTAGTATGGACACCCTGAAACACCGCTTCTCGAGATTCACTCTGCTTTCCGTGGTGCTGGAACACAGTCTGCTAAGTGCCTTCAAACTCCTCAGTGCACTGCATCTTCGGACTGAAATTCTTGTCCCCCGTCAGCCTCAGGTTAAGGTTGTGAGCCCCAGTTCAGACGCTTTTGGACACTAGTTTGCTGCGACGTTACTGGAGATAGCTCTGGTACTCTGAAAGAAACTCTTCCCTGATATGAGACGTTGGTGTGGTGGTTGGAATGCAAGCAAAGCATGAACTGGAGACATCTATCCCAGTCATTTCTACTGGCTTCTATTTCCCGGCGAACGTCAGAAGGTGCTACGTCACCAAGCAGTGTAGTTTCTCCAGCGCTGTAGGTTGTAGACGTCCTGTAAATCTACGACAAACCCAGTCAAGACCGACGATTGTTTTGGCAATGTAGGATATGAGTATACAAAGAGAATCGGCACATATCTTCACTGTGCCTAATTGTGATCCTAAGATCTTAATTCGTAACTAGCACACAATATTGCTTCTAGAGCCAAATTTCACTTTACGTCTGCCCTTCCCGTGCAACGTACTTTTTAAATGGCAAATTCCGTCATTCAATAAGTCGTACATTTCAAGCCATGCAATGAAACAAACGGATTTATTCAGCAGTGGTATCATTCCCGAATAAGAGCAACGTAGCAGTAATCCTAATGAGGCAGGTAAGATTTCTGGGGGTAAGGCGACCTGGATATTTAGCGGTATGAAGTGGGAGGAATATGGAGGTATTGGATAGGAGGACGACGTGTGGACGATAATTTGCACTTTTTTTGCGATACGTTGGTCATCTGTAAGTCAGAGAAGCTCTCGCTGCCTCTCACTTGGTAAATATTGGAAAATTTCATTCTCTCTGGTCGAAGGGAAGGAATAAACCAGGAAATTGATACCCAGGATGCAAAAAAAAAAAAAAAAAAAAAAAAAAAAAAAAAAAAAAAAAAAAAAAAAAAAAAAAAACATATACAAATTTGCAGAGTTATTAGGAGAGATAAAAAGGAACAAGTTTATTACGTGACACAGGCGCACCGTTTTCCCCGCTAGGGGTCCTTCAAGGGTCTGATGCTGGACTTACCTTGAACCAACATCCACAGTTGTTTCAAGAGCTTCATATGCAACACGTTGGCGATGGAATCTGATTTGCAACACGGTTACACCTTACTGCTAGCAAGCGCAAGTTTACATTACGGCTACCTGTGTCGAAGCCGCTGGGTAAACAAGTACCTTATTTATTGCTTATGTCATGTTCTGTGAACATGATGGTGTGTACTGACGTTTACAGGTTATTGGAGCTGTATTACACACTAACCGCGTCGGCTGTCACGTATCTTATTTATGGCGAGACACGACTCGTGTCACGTTTCAAAGACTTGGTGGCAGTCTAGACCAGATCGACAGAAAGTGGTAGATTTCACAGTATGCAAACTGTTCAGTTTGAGGACTTGTTACAGCGAACTGAGTACAGTGCCAGCACCAGCACAGCACACAGTCGATAACAAGGAACTAAATAATTCCAGCGCCAAAGTCGTTTACGAGATGGGCATGCATCCATTCAAGTATTAGAAGGTACAACAGCTGATGACTACCCTCTGCACGTGGATTCTGTCAATGGTATCTACACCGAACTAAGAATCGTGACTTCAGAAAGTGTGTTTTGTTTACTGACGAGATTGGCTTCACATAGGGGCGGGGAAATCAGCAGCTGCAACAGCCATGTCTGGGAGTTGAAAAGTCCTAATGCAACTTATGTGTTCCACTATCATTTGTCACAAAAGTATGGGCTGGTATTTTTCACGACCATCTGAGTGGCACGTATCTTCTGTCTAAGATACTTGGTGAGGAAAATTTCCGTGAAGTACCGGAAACGTTGAAGAGTGTTCCACTAGTCAGGCAATGATTATGGTTCGACCACTTTCGGGCCCCATGATGCCAGAGAACATTCAGGCAACGTTTTCGCTGTTCATATAACTTGGGAGAATGCAGCCGGGTGACATCGTCGACAACCGCAGATATTACGACAGGAGCACACACTGCCACTTTCGAGGCAAAACTGCAGCAAGTAAGCGCTGCGCAAGTGATTGCGCCATCAAAAATCAAAGACGACCGACGTCGGTAGTTATCGATGATGAAATTAATAATCAATGGGTGAGGTTGAATAAACTCTGTCCCTCAGTTTTTTGACGAGTGAGAGAGCACGATTCTATGCAGAATTTAAGCAAAAGCCACCATCTCTATTCGTAAGGTTACTTGCTAATTCAATTTCAAGAACTTCTGGAACTGCATGCCAGAATCTCCGTGTTGTGACATTACACAGAATGACCGGTGCCAAGACAGTGTTCTACAATAGCGGATTTGCTGGGCTGTTATAAGAGAGTGTGCCTCTTATGCTCAAGCACACCGGTCCTCCACTGTCCTAATAGTCTGACCAGTGATCGCCATACTACCTGGACGTTGAACTTCAGCTGTCTGAAGGTGCCAGCCATAGATCATTTCCTCTCGTTTCTTGCCAAATTACAACATGGCTGATACAGGAAATGTCACTAGAACACGAAAAGAAAATACTTTTGTAATTCGCTCCCACACAAACCTATTACATCACATGTTGACAAAAAGGTTCAAAACAAGAAATCAGTCAGCAATTCTTTGTCACGTACAGACCGCTGCAAATTTGTTTGCCACACTACAAAATGGCGGACAATGCAAAGCATATGAATCTGCAGACACGCTGCAGTTCTATATTCAAAGACCAGACTTCTACACCCAGATTGTATAGACATCACTGAGTCTGGCCAATGTATGAAATCTTTGGTTTGTGATGGCGGTAGTGCTTACTGTGTGTGTGTGTGTGTGTGTGTGTGTGTGTGTGTGTGTGTGTGTGTGTGTGTGTGTGTGTATTACCTTTATGGAGTTTCTCTGGAAACCGATGTTTTAAATTCGCTTGCACACCGCTTACTTGCTGCAGTTATGCCTTGAAAATGGAGGAGTGGCTTCTGTCGAAATATCGGGGGACGATTTCCTCCGGCTGCATTCCCGTAAGGTATTTGAACAATGTAATCGCCGGGAGAAACTAAGGTCTCATAGTTTTCCCTAACTGTTGCCCTGGGACGGCTGGGCCAGCATCGTGGTTACCACGACGTCCCGACCTCACTCCTGTGGATTTCTTTTTGCGGTGAGAGACGAAGCGTTTGGTGTACGAGACATCGACAAACACTCCAGAAAGCAGGTTGCCCGTTTGGCTGAAACTACAGCCATTCGTGAAACACCTGGTTGTTTTAAGAGTGTCAGGCAATCATCAGCAGGCCGATGACCTACATCTTCATCTACATCCATACTCCGCAAGCCACCTGACAGTGTGTGGCGGAGGATTCCTTGAGTACCTCTATCGGTCTCCCTTCTATTCCAGTCTCGTGTTGTTCGTGGAAAGAAAGATTGTCGGAATGCCTCTGTGTGGGCTCTTCGCGAGATACACGTAGGAGGGAGCAATATACTGCTCGACTCCTCGGTGAAGGTATGTTCTCGAAACTTCAACAAAAGCCCGTACCGAGCTACTGAGCGACTCTCTCAGAGTCTTCTACTGGAGTTTATCTATCATCTCCATAACGCTTTCGCGATTACTAAATGATCCTGTAACGAAGCGCGCTGCTCTCCGTTGGATCTTCTCTATCTCTTCTATCAACCCTATCTGGTACGGATCCCACACCGGTGAGCAGTATTCAAGCAGTGGGCGAACAAGTGTACTGTAACCTACTTCCTTTGTTTTCGGACTGCTTTTCCTTAGGATTCTCTGAATGAATCTCAGTATGGCATCTGCTTTACCGACGATTAGTTTTATATGGTCATTCCATTTTAAATCACTCCTAATGCCTACTCTCAGACAATTTACGGAATTAACTGCTTCCAGTTGCTGACCTGCTATATTGTAGCTAAATGATAAATGATCTTTCTTTCTTTGTATTCGCAGCACATTACACTTGTCTACATTGAGATTCAATTGCCATTCCCTGCACCATGCGTCAATTCGTTGCAGATCCTCCTGTACTTCAGTACAATTTTCCATTATTACAACCTCTCGATATACTACAGCATCATCCGTAAAAAGCCTCGGTGAACTTCCGATGTTATCCACACGGTCATTTATATATATTGTGCATAGCAACGGTCCTACGACACTCCCCTGCGGCACACCCGAAATCACTCTTACTTCAGAAGATTTCTCTCCATTGAGAATGACATGCTGCATTCTGTTATCTAGGAGCTCTTCAATCCAATCACACAATTGGTCTGATAGTCCATATGTTCTTGCTTTGTTCATTGAACGACCCTTGCGGAAGTCAAGAAACACGGCATCTACCTGGGAACCCGTGTCTATGGCCCTCTGAGTCTCGTGGACGAATAGCGCGAGCTGGGTTTCACACGATCGTCTTTTTCGAAACCCATGCTGATTACTACAGACTAGATCTCTAGTCACGAGAAAAGTCATTATACTCTAACATAATATGTGTTCCAAAATTCTACAACTGATCGACGTTAGAGATATAGGTCCATAGTTCTGCACATCTGTTAGACGTCCCTTCTTGAAAACGGGGATGACCTGTAGCCTTTTCCAATGCTTTGGAACGCTACGCTCTCCTAAAGACCTACGGTACACCGCTACAAGAAGGGGGCAAGTTCCTCCGCGTACTCTGTGTAAAGTTGTGCGTCAATGTAAGCGATCGACATTTTCAGCAACATCTCTAAAATAATATTCGTCAGACGGCGGTTTGAACACTATCTCTGAACATCACAAACGCCTGAACCGTCATGGACACCTTTCTGGGAAAATACTGCACCTGTGACATTTTTGTCACATAAAAAAAAGTTTCCTTTTATCTCCTCTGAACATTAACATTTTGTATACGTACGATAATACGTAAGTAACAAACATTCACATTTTTTAGACATACCATAAGACGTAAGTAACAAACATTCACGTGTTGTAGATCAGACAAAAGACCACCAGAGATACGGCAAAAAAGATAATGAGGGTACCTCAAAACAGAAACCTGCTGCCGAAACTGTCGTTCACATTACCTCCACGAAATAGAAGTGACAACACAGGAAAGAACATGTAGTCACTGCCAGCGACACCCATTTGTTCGATTTACAGTACAGGTAAATGTTATTTCCACAAACCGGTCACTAACCGTACTGAGTAGCCGGAAATGGATAAGCTAGCACATCTGTAAGGCATGACAATCGCAGCGCCAGGAGGCAATTTTTCAGCGGGAATTAATTGCGGCAAATGTGGCGGACGACGTCAGACAGCTGGACATACATTATGTCTGCCACGGCGCAAGAAGTGACAGGTCACAGCGACACAGGACGCCTTCCCACGCCGGCTTGGCTCTCACGCTCCTTCTACTCCCGGCTAGCTTATAGTCCCTGGTTCGAGTAGCTACTGGCGGCGGCATTATCGTGAAAAAATTTATTTAGTGTTTTTTTTAATCTGATCTACTTAGGGCCATGTGGTCTTCTCTTACATCGGACCAGAGTTTCACACATCATTCTGTGAGTAAGTAATACTATGAACTAATAAAGTTAATGCTGACAGTATTTGTAGCACTGCTGCTACAGCTGGCATAAACAGTGGTAACAACAACAATAATAATAATAAATTTATAGTTGCGTGCAAAATAGATGTTTTCTGATACAGCGAATTCAGGGGTAAGGAAATTTAAGGAGACTGCATCAGCTAAGAATACTGGGAAATGGGCGAGATCTCGTTGCAAGAAAGGATGTGCAGTTGCAACGAGCGTAAAGGGATAATCGTAATCATTATTCTTGCTCTAGTAGATATTTCATTAACGGCCCTCTGAAGCTGGAGATGTTCTTCAATTGTCTAATATAGTTCGAGAGGTTATTCCAGAGTCAGGTTCCTGCTACTGAGAACGAGAGGTCCCCAGCGATGGATTCGACCTTCTGAAATGAAATATATGGTACTGTAGGTTAAGATCCGAGGTATCACACACTGCATCCATTCACCCTGGTGGGCCCTCGTTCGCCAGCAACTGACGAAAAAAAAAAAAAAAAAAAACTCAAAATTTTGCGTGATGCTTAATAACGTTAAAAATCTCATTTTACATGACTGGTTGCATGGTGAAGTTTATATGAGAATATACAATATAAGGTGGACGAAAAAACAGGGTGAAAAATAAATTAAATAGAAATTAATACATAAAACGTATATAAAAGCACATTAACAAATATTTCAAGTGGAAAAAGAATGATATAAAGAAAAAATGAAACAAATGAAAAAGACCACTGCGTAATTAAAATCATGTGACAAAGGAACAGAAATTAAAAATTACTTTTAAACCGATCAATTGTAACCACCTCTAGGTGTCGTGTGCTTTCCTGACAACGGCCATGCAGGATGTTGTTGTGGTCTTCAGTCCAGGTTTGATACAGCTCTCAATGCTACTCTATCCCGTGCAAGCCTCTTCATCTCCGAGTAACTATTGCAACTTAAATCCATCTGCATCTGCTTAGTGTATCCATCTCTTGGTCTCCCTCTACGATTTTGGCCCCTCCACGCTTCCCTCCAATACTAAATTGGTGATCCCTTGATGCCTCAGAACACGTCCTACCAGCCGATCCCTTCTTCTAATCTGGTTGTAACACAAATTCCCCTTCTCCCCAATTCTATTCAGTACCTCCTGATTAGTTACGTGATCTACCCATCTAATCTTCAGCATTTTTCTGTAGCACCACATTTCGAAAGCTTCTATTCTCTTCTTGTCTAAACTATTTATCGTCCATGTCTCACTTCCATACATAGCTACACAACATAGAAATACTTTCAGAAAAGACTTCCTGGCGCGTAAATCTATACTCCATGTTAACAAATTTCTCTTCTTCAGAAAAGCATTCCTTGCCATAGCCAGTCTACATTTTGTATCCTCTCTACTTCGATCATTTTGCTTCCCAGATAGTAAAACTCATCTATTACTTTAAGTGTTTCATTTCCTAATCTAATTCCCTCAGAATCACCTGATTTAACTCGACTACATTCCATTATCCTCGTTTTGCTTTTGTTGATATTCATCTTATATCCTCCTTTCAAGACACTGTCCATTCCGTTCAACTACTCTTCCAGGTCCTTTGCTCTCTCTGATAGAATTACAATGTCATCGGCAAACCTCCAAGTTTTTGTTTCTTCTCCAAGGACTATAATTCGTACTCCAAATTTTTCTT
Organism: Schistocerca americana; assembly: GCF_021461395.2. NCBI lineage: Eukaryota > Metazoa > Arthropoda > Insecta > Orthoptera > Acrididae > Schistocerca > Schistocerca americana. Next base: position 263,218,876 of record NC_060120.1, read on the forward strand.
TTGTTTCCTTTACAGCTTCCTCAACATACATCGGGGATAGCTACAACCCTGTCTCGCTCCCCTCTCAATCACTGCTTTCCTTTCGTGCCCCTCGACTTTTGTAACTGCCATTTGGTTTCTGTACAAATTGCAAATAGCCTTACGCTCCCTGTATTTAACCCCTGTAGTCTTCAGAATTTGAAAGAGTAGTCCAGTCAACATTGTTGTTATCCTCCCTTGCAGGATAACAACGCTGTAACCGATAACTGCTTTTTATATTCTTGCAGTGTGTGGAGAGATGCTGTTGCCTTCCCGCCCATTGCAATAACGTGCTCAGACCAATTTAGCTTTTCACCTATTATTACTCCTAGACTCTTTGCTGAAAGAGAGAAGTTGACATTTGTACCATTTATGGTTTAAGATCGTAGGGATTCCTTACAATTGGGACTAATGAGCCAAGAATGACCAACCAGTATTGCCTGGGTTTTGGATGTGCTGGTATTCTGCGCTCATTTTGATAGTGCATACAAGATGGTACTGAGATTCTCGACAGATGTCTTCGGGTTTGTTGGTTCTACACTTGGATACAACTGGAGGTCATCAGTGTTCATGTGTTATCTGCAGTAGGTTACAATTAATACGCCATTGCTATTTAACATTAGTTGACTTTCTTCTTTATTTGTAAACTACCTAGTTAAGAATCGGTAAGGCTTAGAAGTTGGAGGACTGCGTATTATTGGCCTAATATAACTTGGTATTTTCCGCGGAGAATGCCCACTGCGATGGTATCGATAAAATCTGGCCAGGACTGACTTGCTTCCGCTAAGTGGCAACTTTAAATAGCAAACAATACTGCTCACAGTAGCGCTGTTTTGAAATCTGTAGCAACAAGACTGCTTTTTCGTTACATAAAGTCATCTAAACGGCAGTTAACGTCGTGTGTCAGATGCTTTCGCAAAGTTCTCGTTTCATGTATGCTGGCTGTCCGGCGAAATAAGTTTTAATGGCAGACAGGGAACGCTCCCCCCACCAATCCGTCCTTTTCCCTAAACGATGCTTCAATTTTCGCAGTACAGTGTAGACTTCACATTTTGCCATCTTTTGCGAACAAACAATGAGATGCCATAATATCAGACTAGAGCGCCGTTATTCAGAAATGTCATCTGTCGTCTCGTACTGTAGTGTTTGGAATATTCCGAGGTTCCAGTTTCCACCAAACAATATCTTGACTACTCGCATTGGGGAAGAGCATGATTCAAATCCACATTCTCGTTTCAAATCAAAATGTCTCGCAGTTTCCCTAAATAGCTCATGAAAAAAGTACCTGGAGGGTCATTTGAAAAGCAAACAACCACTTTCTCTTCCGACCCTTGCCATAACCGCCTCTAACTCACAGCCGACGAGAGGTTAAACTCCAACCTTCTTTTTTTTCTATTATCATTTGGCAAAATTACGGAGTTCCGCTTGCATCTGCTTCAGTTTTCCAGCTGGCAATACACAAAATAGAGAAACATGTTACTCTTGCGAGAATGTGTCAGAAGAAATTTTACGTACAAATAGTTGTAAACATAAATTTCAGATCTTTATCATGATAATCAAGCCTAATCGCGGAATTAGTTTTAGTTAAGCGATTGTTTTCCTTCCCACCACTGATTGTTTGTCGTCTGGCAGCGGTGAACTGCTTCCACATTTGCACTCAAACCTCGAAAAGTAGACAGTAAAAATGAGGAGATGCTTCAATATTTGAGAAGGCAAATAATCGATGGCACATGGAAAGTAAACTTCGTAAATTAATATTTGTAGTTCCTTTCACATCAAATTTTATCTGGGATGTCATTCTCACCAAAGTAATTAATAATGGTTATCCAAAAATCTCTTTATATAAAAGGTAATATCCTGACTGATACACTCAGTAAAGCCCAGCGCAAATCGGCAAGGATAGAAACTTAAAATTTGGATAGGTTGTTGATTTTATTCTGTAGGTATCGTTTAAGAAGGAATTTTTCGAAATTCCATCCCGAAGGGGATTACATAGAGGATGAAAGGTTTTTTTGAAAACATCGCTATTAAAGCAATTTTGAAGGTAGAACTACGAAAATGGCCATTTGATTTCACGGTAAGAAATTAAAAAATACATGTTTCAGTGTTTTTGGAAATTGAACCCATAATGGGATAAAACAGGGGATAAAAAGGTTTATGAAAATATTTCATTACGAAAGCATTTTTAAAGTTTTATCTATGATAATTGGTATTTCACTTCTCGGTTACAATTTTTTAAAAAAAATAAGTATATCATTTTTTTTGGAAGCTTAGTCTCAAAGGACTATGAAAATTTTTTTGAAAATATTTCGTTACATTAAAATATTTTTACAGCTAAATATATGAAAACTAGTATTTGACTTCTCGATTAGAAATAACTATTTGTTACAGGATGAAAGTTTCTCTGGTAATATCACCACAAGAACTCAAAAGACAGGATTAACAAAAACTTGGAATCCAGTTACCAGTAGCGCTTACTGATCAGAATTACTTTCTGAAAAGACCATGCTTCAATGGCCTTTATTAGCGTCAAAAGTTGAGCTGCAATTTGTGAACATCAAAGAACGTTATTTAACAGTCACCACGACAAATCGGCTTTGTTAAAATTGCGTAATAGATCTTTAATATATTAACTTTGAGTAGGCCTAATATAGGTTTATAAAATTATTTTTGTTGTAGTTACTAAGCAAAGGCGAGAGAAGCAGCGAGCGCTAAGCTAGTCTTTCACAAAGTTAACGAGTCTTACGGCGTGGCTTTATACAGGATGTAACTAAATTCCTTTACAGACTTTGAGGACAGGTTCCTTACAGCAAAAGAAGAAAAAAGCCGAGTAAACATGGATTCCAATGAATAACTGAAGAACTCTGAACACACTTTCAGTGGAAGGGATGTTTTTCGCAGTAGCGCAGACGAGCAAGCGCTCACAGCTCTATGCACTTTAGAGCTCATGTTTACTACACTTTTTTTCTTGTTTTTATGTAAGGAACCTGTCCTCAAAGTCTGTAAGGGAAATTTAGTTACACCCTGTATACTGTACCCGCTTGGGCCTTCGCGCGGGGATTGATGGAAGCGCTCCAAGTTGTAGTACACGTCGTACATTGGTAACGACTGATTTTTCCACTTACCTCTACTTCAGTCTTATTTAAAACAGAGCAGAAATTGGACGTTTCCTTCGTTAATAATACGAAAGCACCTGACAATACAACAACTACGACACTCAAGTAACATTTTCTTTCATATTTCATGTAGCCCAATATAAATTTAACTAATACAGACCCAATGTCCAGAATCGAGAACATCGTCCTGTTTAACTTTTCCGAAATGTGGAGGAGCAGTCAACAATACAAGAAGGCTGTTTTCGTCTGTGACCGTTGCACAGAAGACGCATTTTTTGGGAACTGACATCATATGATGAACTGAGTGTGTGTGTGTTTTTTGTTTGTGTGAAAAAAAGAGAGAGAGGGGGGAGGGGAAGGGGGGAGGATAGTTAACCTCTCACAGAGTAGGTGTACTTCCGTAGATGAACACAGTGAGTGTCTTGTAAACAAAATTTCTTTCTTCCAGTTTTTATTCTCATGTTATAGAAATTGTGTGACTTGAGGCCGAAAGGCGTAATAAGTTAATTTCGCTTAGTAAACCTCTGTTCCTCTTCGCCTCGGAAGTAGTGTGCACTGTCCTGTACCTCAGTCGCCCTGTCAGAACGTCGATGTTTTGGCGTATCGTCGGCGCTAACAGCATGTCGTGGCCTCCTCCTTCCAGACAAATTCCAGTCCAGCGAGGGACTAAATCACAAATCTGTGATGCCGTTCTGCATAATGTCCGACCAGTCTGACCAAAGAAGCACCTGCTGGAAGCAGTAAGAGAGCACCGGTTGAAACGACAGCGTTTCATTCACGGAAAGGCACCATCTGTATTCAGGTCAACAAAACTCTTTGACAAGCACCAGCGTAGCGTTTGTACACGCAGTTTTTTCGCTGATCGCTGCCGCACGGGTTTAATCGTATTATCGCGTGCCACTAAAAGTGACCTAACTAGAAGGAAAACAGATTTCCAATTCTTCGGTTGAAATTCCTAACTTCCCAGAAGCAACTTTGGTTGTACGCCAGAGGAAGCTCTACTTTTACTTTTGTTTGCCCGCAAATTATTTTTTAGAGCTACTCCGTCACTTATTGGTGTTTATTACAAGTTAAACTACAATTTATAATTTTATCGACAATTCTTAAATTATGAGCTTATTCTGGCCTTCGAAATTTCTTCGTTACCGTTGTCCGGCTTAACTCTGCGCTGTGTACTTATGCAGGAATCTCTGGTATATGAGAAATCGTTGCAGGAACACGGGGCGAAATGTCATTGGAATGAAATATCAACAGACTTCTATAATAACGACGCATCATATTTAAAACCGCATTCGCTTCACACCACGATCACTGTTAACTTGAAGAGAACGTCGGCACAGTACCACTTTGCACTGAAATTAGTAAAAAAGGAACCGAAACTCGAATATTCAGTGCTGATACACAAACTATTCGTGTTCATATATGGATCCTTATTTATCTATAATACCATATAAAGATAAGACGTTGTTTAACGTTTTTCCAACAATCTTGACCGACTTACATCAAATTTTTACACGCTTGTCGAATAAATACTCGGATGGACCTAAGCTGAATATTTTATTAACTCGACTACAAAAAAGAAATCGCTGTTGTGCATTCTGAAAATCTGCAATTTAGTTTTTTTCCCTCGTTCGGTTTTAACAGAGAACAGGAAAGTTCCAGAACGGTATTTTCACTCTGCAGCGGAGTGGGCGCTAATATGAAACTTCCTGGCAGATGAAAACTGTGTGCCGGAACAAGACTCTATCTAGAGACCTTTGCCTTTCGCGGGCAAGTGCTGTACCACTTGTGCTACCCAAAACACAACCCACGACCTGTCCTCACAGCTTTACTACCGCCAGTATCTCGTCGCCTACAGAATTTCTCCGGCGAAACTTGCAAGACTAGCACTCCTGGAATAAAGGATATTGCGAAGATACAGCCCGCGTACGAAAATACTACTGTCGTGCGTGCGACTGGACCACATGCACGGCGCAGTCACATTAACGTTACCCTCACGTTCGACGTCAGCGTGCAATAAGCACTCACAGGCGGCAGGTGGGGGCACTGGCAGTGGAGGGTATATAAAGCGTGTCTGGGGGACGCGGGAAACAGTGCGGTCGTTATTCTATGAGGTTTCGGGATTGCAGCCGGATCATGTCGACTTATTGCCACAATATTTCGGCTGGCAACCGTTCATCCATCTTCAGGTGAGTGTCCGTTCACGGTATCGGCTTTATAGCAAAAAATGGCGCGGAGACGCATGCGCACTGGCGGCCATCACACGAGCGTCCTCTATCGAAATCCGCGCCTTCAGCAAATCCTGTTCCATTTGTGGCGCGCAGGAGCATACGTAAAGTTGCAACTACGTGTCCGCCCTCTGTCGAAACGCGCCCGCGCCGCGCTAAAAGCAAACGCCACATGTCGCCAGACATGTCATACTTTATAAAATGTTTTCTCTCAGAAGAAATTAAAAAGACCACCGGGTTCCAAGCCTTGTCCAGTTGAAAGCCGCCGTCACGATTTATAAGCTTTTGTACTAGATGTATTTCCACAGATTCTTTAAGTATTGAATCCCAAAAGGATCTCAGTCCTGCAAAAGATATTTGGACCGAATTATGAGGGAGGAGAATGGGGAGGAAGAAAGAACAGAGAGCTCAGGGAGCTATACAATGAACCAGATGTAGTTGCAAAAGCCAAGACAAGAAGACTAAGATGGGCCGACCACGTCTATAGAAGAGAACCGGAAGGATGAAGGCCTCTAGGCAGGCCGAAAATGAGATGGAGAGACTAGGCTGCAAAGGATCTCCAGGTACTGGGAACAAGGAAAGAAGATGCCGAAGACAGAATACTGTGGAAGAGGCTTCTCGACGAGGCCAAAAACCGGCTGAGGTTTGTGGGGACAGGAGAGTAAGAGTAAGCAAGCAAAGGATCTCACTGGGGCCAAGACTTTTGTGGCAGAATACAATGCTCAGCTACGGGCGACTTATTGGGCTGCGACAGGCGAGTGTGACGCTCGTGTTCAACAAACCTTTCTTGTACTGTGCGTATCGTCTGACCTATGTAACATCTACAGTCGGTGTTCAAAGATGACAGTCGCTCTCCACATCAGATCAGTACAGCGCTAAGGAGGAAGAAACGTGACCACCCACAAGATCAAGAAGATAAGGAGCCGTTCAAGTACAGGTTGTTTCTTCCAAACGTCGTCAGCCTTTTGTCTAAAGTAGGCATATCACGTTAAAGTAATCTTCCGGCCACCGCCGAAGATTAGTGCTCTTCTTGATGAATAGACGCGCAAACGTTGAGCAACTGACCGCCCACATCAACCGAGGGGCTACCATCATTGTCTCCTCTACGTCCGTTCAACGAACGTTACGTTGGGCTTCCGGAGCAGGCGTCCGCCTCGTGCATCCATGGTCACTGCTGTTCATAGGCGACGAAAGCTTGAATCTACACTTCAATACTGCAATTGGACATCCACTGAGTGTCGACAGGTGGCCTTTTCAGATGAATCACGTTTTATGCTCCATCGGGCAGATGGCCATTGCGTGCACCGCGTGAAAAATTTGAAAATAAACATCCTGCAAAAATCGTCGCACTTTTTTATGGTCTGTGGAATGTTTTCGTACCATTACCCTCGGTGATCATGCCGTTCTGGAAGGCACACTGTATCAACATAATTTTTGCATTTGTCCCTGGAGACCATGTCTGCCCCCCACATTCAGTTTGTTTTTCCTCGGCACGGCGGCATCTACCAGCATGACAATGCGATGGGTCACACAGCTCGTAGAGTACAAGTGTGATTTCGAGGAGCACCACGATGAGTTTACCGCACTCTCCCGGCCACCAAATTTCACCGCTTTAAACGCAATCGAAAATATGTGGGACCACCTCGATCGGGCTGTTCGCGCCACGAATCATCAACCGAGAAACCTAGCCCAGCTGGCTACGGCATGGCTCCAAAACCTGCCGGTACCTTCCAAACCTCATGGATTCTTTTCCCGCATGTCCGCGTTGCAAAAGGTGCTTATTCAGGCTTGTGACAGGTGATCAGATTAATGTGACTAAACAGTGTAGTATACACGCACTGTAACAAGACTCTCGACAAGGTGGCCGTTGGGATTAGCTTTTCAATAGCTATCAACTTTAGCTACCGAACAACATTGTAGGAGGCGAGGTACTGGCAGAAGTAAAGCTGTGAGGACGGGTCGTGAGTCGTGCTTGGGTAGCTCAGATGGTAGAGCACTTGCCCGCCAAAGGCAAAGGTCCCGAGTTCGAATCTCGGTCCGGCACACAGTTTTAATCTGCCAGGAAGTTTCAACATTGTTCTTATTTGGTCAAATAACGTAAGTAAACATAATTAATGTCAATAAACTACTAACCTTTCGGCTGCTACTGTAGGCAGTCTAGAATTTGTAGTCACTCTGATGAAGCCTACCTGCAGAAGCAGCCGAAACGTTGGAAGTCCTGTCACATTATAGCGCGGTTACACACCCTGAAGAATTATATCTGAGATAGACCTCCACTACCGAAAGCCTACGCTCTTATAAGACGATCTGATACTGAGTTACACATAACATTTCACCGATCCTTGATAGCATGAGTCACTTTCGGTTTAGTGGACGGAGATGCACTAAACAAAGTGTGTTATTTGATAGCTAAACTTGGGGCTGTTTAGAAAGTAGTCATTACTAGTGGTCTAGCCGGCCGGAGTGGCCGAGCGGTTCTAGGCGCTTCAGTATGGAACCGCGAGACCGCTACGGTCGCAGGTTCGAATCGTGCCTCGGGCATGGATGTGTGTGATGTCCTTAGGTTAGTTAGGTTTAAGTAGTTCTACGTTCTAGGGGACTGATGACCACAGCAGTTAAGTCCCACAGTGCTCAGAGCCATTTGAAGTAGTGGTCTATCCCATGCGACTTCCTTCGATTCTGAATCTCAAGGTAGAGTTACCTAGCCAAGAGCCTTCTTAGTGTGCGCGTGCAGTAAATGCGACCCCTTCCCGTTCCACGAACCACAAGCCTTGTCGCCGTGGGGTGATTAGCTTGCCTAACGGTAAAGTTAGTTTTTTACACGTATAAATACAGTATAATAATTACCGAAGTAAAATCTCTCGCAAATTAATTAAATAGAAACGTTTATTATATACTATAAACTTGTCGTAGCTGGGATTCACAGTCATAAAGAATTTTTTGATGGACATCATCTTTCCGCCAGTGACTGTTGTACGTTTTTATTACACTATTGCTATTTCGGCCTTAGGCCATTATCAAGCCTAAAATCACTTGATAATGGCCTAAGGCCGAAATAGCAATAGTGTAATAAAAACTTACAACAGTCGCTGGCGGAAAGATGAGGCCTTCAAAAAATAGTATATACTAATTTTTTTTCCCCTTACGCTGCAAGAAAAGTAACTTCTTGGGTGAATCCACTCTTGAGCAAATAATACAAAGTGTGCGGCGGCGCGGTTCCTTCCGTCGTTTTAACTGCACCTAACTGTGAACAAGGATAATGGAATGTAGTCTAATTAAGTCGGGTGATGCTGAGGGAATTAGATTAGGTTCAAATGGCTCTGAGTACTATGGGACTTAACATCTGTGGTCATCAGTCCCCTAGCACTTAGAACTACTTAAACCTAACTAACCTAAGGACATCACACACATCCATGCCCGAGGCAGGATTCGAACCTGCGACCGTAGTAGTCGCGCGGTTCCGTACTGAGCGCCTGAACCGCTAGACCACCGCGGCCGGCAATTAGATTAGGAAATGAGACACTTAAGGTAGTAAAGGAGTTTTGCTATTTGGGGAGCAAAATAACTAATGATTGTCGAAGTAGAGAGGATATAAAATGTAGACTGGCAATGGCAAGGAAAGCGTTTCTGAAGAAGAGAAATTTGTTAACATCGAGTATAGATTTAAGTGTCAGGAAGTCATTTCTGAAAGTATTTGTATGGAGTGTAGCCATGTATGGAAGTGAAACATGGACGGTAAATAGTTTGGACAAGAAAAGAATAGATGCTTTCGAAATGTGGTGCTACAGAAGAATGCTGAAGATTAGATGGGTAGATCACATAACTAATGAGGAAGTATTGAATAGGATTGGGGAGAAGAGAAGTTTGTGACACAACTTGACCAGAAGAAGGGATCGGTTGGTAGGACATGTTCTGAGGCATCAAGGGATCAGCAATTTAGTATTGGAGGGCAGCGTGGAGGGTAAAAATCGTAGAGGGAGACCAAGAGATGAATACACTAAGCAGATTCAGAAGGATGTAGGTTGCAGTAGGTACTGGGAGATGAAAAGGCTTGCACAGGATAGAGTGGCATGGAGAGCTGCATCAAACCAGTCTCAGGACTGAAGACCACAACAGCAACAACCTGTGAACTCGTTGCAGCGGATCACCATTAGGAAAGTCGAGCAGAAACCTACCGAACTGCAACTCGCACCAGGCTGCATACAACGTAACTATTCTAAGAATCGGGAAAAGGTCTTAATTTTGAATGAAAGCCGGAAATACTGGCAAAACTTTGGTATATTCTGAAACTCGATAATGTACACGTTCACTGCCAAACACGTGTTAATCTTAACACAGTCATGCACAAACCCTTTCATTCACGTTAGCAAGTTTATGTTAAAGTACTTTCCGAAATCTGAACAGCTACTAAGCACGAACTGTTCTTAAATGAAAATTCTCGCCATACCGTTAAGTTTATCGGTGTCTAACGCACTCAAGTTTTTAGTTACCGATCTACTCAATATGGCACGCGGAATTACTGTCCTTTCCCATACACAAAATTACTTAAAAATCCGTACTTTCTAAAAAATACACCGGAATAAATATGCCTTCACTTTAAAGCACTCTTGAGGCATGTAGCACAACTAAAACCGGCAAACTGTAAGTTCCTTACAAGCTCATACTACACACGACCGTACCATTGAAAGGCTGAGCTCCGACTCTTGAGACTGCTGTAAGCATTCTACATCTCCAAGAGAAAAGACGCGCGAAGAATACTCCGCTTTGATTGGCCAATTTTCTTTAAGGCAAATAGAAAACCATTATTCTCCCGCGTTAGTCCGCGCTTTTCACGACTAACCAATCAACAAATAACACACCTTGGAACTGTACTTTTCCCAAAATAAATATTTAACATTCTATTTTATTTACACTTTATGTTATTAATTATTTTCATTTGCACTCGAATTAGCTTTACTTTTACCCTAAACTTACTTAACATAGTATGATACAAAATTCCCCGTCGTAGCATTCAGACTGTCTTAAAATTAGAAATACTGACTTTGCACTCGAATGAAGTAACGTTTTCGCACGCCTATCCAGACAGTAGGGTGAAAAGCCCTCGGAACTGTCACCAACCATTGATCCCCAAGGCTATGGACATGATGAGTTTTCAATGTGTCCACCTTCCTATCCGGATCCCCACACCTAGGTGTACTAGGCAAGTATTACCGCCATTGTTTCTGAAGACACTGATGTCTGTACCAAGTTTGGTTCAGACTGATCCACACATTCCACAATCGTGCTTTATATGTCACTGCCCTTCCCAAGTCCCCCTCCCTACCCACCTTTGTCTACCAGCTGTCATGAAGACAGCCATCAATGAATCTAGCGCCTCAGTACTATGAGTTCGACACTAATATTCGTTGCCTTTCGTTATTTACGTGTCAGTCCCTTTCCACCTTCATTCAATCGTACCCTTTGGAGAAAGTGTCACCAATTAGTTTAGAAAACTCAAAAGCTCTGGATTAGGCTCCAATACAGTTCGTTTTCGATTAGTTGTGCATGCTACCATCTTTACACCCTCACCTCACCCTCCAAACTGCTACGGGTATTTTTTTCCCAAATTAGGAAGGCATATATGTACCAAATTCTGCTGAAATGATGCCCTATGTTCCAGAATAATGCTTGCATCTCACCAATTTTGCACCTAGGAACGTCTTACTCCGGCGGTAATCATATATTGGTATTCTCGTAGAGGTTTGGTTCAAATTTCTCCATGTGTTTCATAGGTCTATTTGAACAAAGGCACATACTTTTTTTTCAATATGTAAGTTTGAAATCTTTTTTATATGTTGTGAAAATTCTTTTCAGCTCTACTTCTGTACACGAATGAATAAACAGTGCACGGTCACAATTTTCCAATAAACAGCGCTGAAATATGTAGGAACATAAAAAAAATTGCTACCTTGGGACGAGAATAGAAAGAGGGAGGCTGGGCGAAACATATCGAGCATACATTGATCCATAGTTGTGATAAAGTACTCGATACTTACCACTGCAAAGCCACCGAACAAAAAGTAAACGTCTGTGCAGGCAGGATTGCAAGTGCGAATCACGTGGCAGATTAAGAAAGGGCGAGAACTTTTTGGCCCCGGAGCAGGCAGCCACGAGATAATAGATGCCGGCGACTAAAAACTTGCCCGGGATACGCTTCCTTATTGAGTAAACGCCCCATTACCGTTAACTGCCCACTATCGAGTCCTTTTTTTTCTGTCTTATTTCGCCCTCCATGGCGGCTGCTACCTGCTCCTTTGTTGTAGTTAACGTTGTAATGAACTCCGATACCATCTTTTACGATTATGTCCGGCCAGCAGCGATGCATTAAAACGAGTTTAATCTTCTCATCCCGGCATCCTATGAAGAGGGTTGATTACGTCAGCCTACTGAGCTTCGCCGGACTCACAACGAGATGGCAGCGATGTCTGTTGCGGCGGGGGTATCGCCCCGCGACAGTTAAAGAGCATCTCTGGGTAGTGTGAGGGCAGCTGACCGCGGCCTGCAGTCCGAGTGCGGGTTTCCGCACGCGTACAGGAAAAACAATGCAAAAGTCCATAATTTTCCTTCCACGGGAAAACAGCGCTCACGCACGTACTATGTATGTACATTCGCAGTTTGGCCATTGGAACCACTGTAGACCTACTCCCCCACAGTGGTTCCCTGATCCATTCAATTCCGCTCTTCCGGATCACGGAACAAAAAGCTGTACAGGTGCCAATTCTTAAGGAGACAAGTTCCACAAGAACCCAGTTCCAACCAGCGCTTTCCAGAATCTACCAGCTATACTCATTATGCCAAGCAAACCACCTTGTGTCGATCTTCCGTTAACAGACGCCTTCGACGTCACCGAGAATAGGATACATCGACAGAATGGACGTTATAACGTTCCTAGGTTGATACGTTTTAAATGCAAGACTGTGAATACTTCAGAAAGTTGGTCATCCTAGCACTTTTGCGATTAAATAAAAGAAAAATAAATAAGAACAAAAATTTTAAGCATAGAAACAATATGACATTACCCATTCATTCACGAGTTCTGTTGTTACTGTATAAATAAATAAGACAGTAAATGTTTATATCTTTGGAAACACAGTAAAATGCATCTTTACTGTACTACTGTCTTTGGTCAGAGTTTATGGGGTCTCAACGGCGAGATTATCAGCGGACGTCTTCGTTCTCGCGATCGCACTAATATGGCATGCTTGTTACATGTAATTAGTTATCTGTTCTAGAGCGAATAAGGAGTCAGATGAAAAGTTGTAAGCAAGTGTTCGAAGTTTGGGAATGAAAAATATTTGTGAACCTTTAGTGTGTGAACCAATGGCTATGTTTACCAGTGTGGACAATTGGGGAACATGAACTGTTTCAGTCTATCGTTCACATCCATACCTAAATGCGGGAATGCTGGATGGTTTATTGCTGCCCTAGACGCCGTTGTCAGAAAAAGATAACTACTTTACCTTTCTTTCTATCACCGCTATTGTAAAACTACTCTTAATATTACAAAATAAATCGTTTACACTTCGAATTGCAATTTCAAATTTCTTAATTCCTACCCTTAATAGCAATCTAAACATAGATTAGAACATACAACCCACAAAACCTGCCTACTTCAAAACCCGAGGATAACGAATGCAAAGATTGAACCACATGGCAAAGGGATAGGGGAGATGTGGCCACTTCTTTAAGAAGTGAGGTGGTTGTGTGAGTGCTACGTCTAAATGTGGCCCAGAGGAACAGACAATAAGACAATACTGTGGAGACTTGCACCCCTCCACGCTTTTAGACGACTTCTGAATGACTTGCAATAAATGACGCCCAATGCTGCCACGTGACTGTAAAACTGGAGCATTAACCAGTAAATTAATTGTTCTATAATATACTGCTCTACTGTCAATAATAATAGTGTGAAAATGGAACAGTGGAAACATCCCGTTCGTTGGGGAGCAGAGCAATAGGCTACATGTTGCTCGTGTACTGCTACTAACATTAGAAATGAAATCTGTGTTTGTTCCTCCCAGGAGCACCTGAACTTAAGAGTACTAAGTAATGAGTAACAGATTCATAAATTATTCTATCGGACACATCCGCCACATCTAGCGTGAAGGCAGAGGCGAGGCAGCCCATCGTGGACTTTATCCACATCTACATCCACATGACCACTCTGCAATTCACAGTTAAGTCGCTGGCAGAATGTTCATCGGATTTCTTTCACTCTATTTGTTTAATGTTCCACACCCTAACAGAGCGCAGGAAGAACGAACGCTTACATCTTTACATGTGAGGTCCGTATTTTCTTATTTTTTTACGCTGATCATTTCTCTACATGTATATGGCTGTCAAGAAAACATTTTCGCATTCGGAGGAGAATGTTGGAGACTGAAATTTCTTGACAAGATCTCGCCGCAACGAAAATCCCCTTTGTTTCAATGATTGCCACACCAACTCGCGTATCATATCTAACACTCTCTTCCCCCCTAGGAGCTTTTTCGAAGGTAGGCAGGAAGATAGGGCTGGGTTTAACGTCCCGTCGACATCGAGATCGTTAGAGACGCAGCACAATTGTGTCAAAGACGGAGAATGAAATCGGCCGTGGCCTTGCAAAGGAACCATCCCGGCGTTTGCAATTTAGGGTTTGAACCGTCGTCCTCCCGAATGCGAATCCATTTGCTATCCACTGTGCCACTTCGCTCGGTAATTTTTTCGATGTCGTCCATCAATGCCGCATGGGGTAGCCGCGCGGTCTGGGCGCCTTGTCACGGTTCGCGCGGCTTCGCCCGTCGGAGGTTCGAGTCCTCCCTCGGGCATGGGTGTGTGTTTGTTGTCCTTAGCATAAGTTAGTGTAAGTTAGATTGAGTAGTATGTAAGGTTAGGGACCGATGACCTCAGCAGTTTGGTCCCATAGGAACTTACCACAAATTTCCAATTTTTCTTCCATCAATCCCATTTAGTAATGATTCCATATCGCAAAGCAATAGCCTCGCACAGGACGGCCAAGCGTAGTGTAGGCAGTGTCTTTTCTAGACCTGTTCCATCCCGTAAGTGTTCTTCCCATAAACGTAGTCTTTGGTTTGCCTTCCCGACAATATTCTCTAAGTGATCGTCACAGTTTAAGTTATTCATAACTGTAATCCCTAAGTATTTAGTTGAAATAATTTGGATCGATAAAAAATCTATTCACCAAGCGGCGGCAGAACACACTCAAAAAAGAGGACTGTATTTAGGCAAGCTTTCAGAGCCAGTGGCTTCTTCTTCAGGCACAAGGGTTGAAGGGGAAGGGAAGAGGGGTGAAGAAAAACGACTGGAGAGGTCTGGCAAAAAGTGAAGACTTCGGGAAGTGACCCAGAACCGCGGGTCAGTGTAGCACGGGGTGAGAAGGAAAAACTAAATTATTCTGTCGAAAATTGATTGTTTTCGTTGCTGTAAGTATTTAGTTGAATCGAAAGCTTTCATAGCTGTGTGGTTTATCGCGTAACCAAAATTTAACGGATCTCATGAGGATGACGTCATTCTTTTCTTTATTTAGGGTCAACTGCCAGTTTTTGCACCATACAGATATCTTCAGAAGATGCCGAAAGCGTTGGGAAGCCATCGTGACTCAAGAACACTCTATCGCCACAAATCACTCGAGCAGACTGGTCCAAGGCGCTCGTTAATCTGTAGGTGTGGGCGTATCAAACCATGCTGACACTCGGTGAGTCTGTTCACAGTTCGGAAGAAGGTGCGGGCATGCCACCAACAATATGAACATGGTTGGTCTTCAGAACAGTCTTGGGATTGAGGACACCTTCAGTCACACTGTACGTTGTATTTAAATGCTGTGTAGTGTCTGCAGACAGGGCTAAAAAAAAAAAAATTCAAGACGACACGGTTTAGGACAGGAAATAAGGCACGAAATCAAGCGGTTAGCGTCACAAGATAGAGCGCCAACGCATGAGCGATTCCTGAGGCAACAACGCGGCCACATCTCCACCCTGAGCCCGCTGCTGGGCTCTTCTCCGAGTTTCATAAATCTCGCTCGGGCACGACAGCTCAAATCGGGTCCGGCGGCGATCAGTGAAAGCGGCTGCATTCAACGCAAATGCGCGACGTGAAGCAATCGGCCTCCACACAGTTGTGGCCGTTTACTGGAGCAGCCGGCGATTTACGTAACCGCAAACCGAAAACAGGCGCCACAGCTCTGATTAGAGGCGAGACACCACGGGAGCACCCGACGTTAACTGACGCCTTCTGTCTGCTGTTTTTCCTCGGTGGAGAGGCAGTCCCGAGAGATGAGGCTGACAGGAGGCTAAGATCACTCATGAACCGTCCGTCTGTAATATCTTTACCGGTACTGAATACTCGACCTAACCGGCCGGCAGTGAAGCAATCACGTCCTTTTGCAAGCGCAAAGTGTAAGGGGTGATCAAAAAGTTTACGTTCGAAGCCCGCACAGTACAGAATTGGTAGGCCAATCAAGCAAAATCGCCGTGAGCACTGAGGCAATCATCTAATCATCCCGCTGACGCACCAGAGTTAAGATGCCCGTTTGGTAAAACACCATATCCTGCTACGTGAGAAAGTTGTAACTGCCTGCTCCACGTCCTCGTCTGTAGGAATTGTCGGCCCTTCAAAGTCTTTTTTAAGTGACCTTCAAGGTCTTTTTTAAGTGAACGCAGCTGTGATAATCCCATGGGCAGAGATCAGCTCTACAGAGCGGATGCTTGGGTGTCCATCCGCAATGTATGAGGCTGGCGTTCCAACAGATATGCTGTCCCATACACAGACTTCATTCTCCTATCGAAATCTGCCGACATTTCTCCTTCGGCAGACACGAAAAGAACAACACCATGTTGATCCTGTTTGGGCGCATTTGGTAATGACATCGCCACAGTTCACGTTTCCGCATTTACTGTATACACGCCAGAGGGACACGAATGCTGCACTAATCGCTTGCCTACATGTCTGTGCTTATACAGCACCATCGCAGTCGCAGTCGCCCTACCTTGCAGCAACATCCTCACATGGACATTTTATGATCGCCCCTTATATAAAGAGAGATCTAACAACCCCTACCGCTGTCGTTTTATGCAACCTGCAATGTTACATCTGTCCTTCAAAAACCATGCACGATTTTTTCATATTCTCTCGCTAGCTACGCACAAACTATTACTCCTACACAAAAAATGAACAGGCTTTTTTGTGCTACATTTAATGTAGTTACATTTTGTACTGGGGCACGTTTTCGAAGGAGGGTACGGTTTTTGAGTCATTCAAGAAACACCTACAAGTGATCTTGAAACGAACCTCCTCTATCACAATCATCCCTCACCCATCATTATTTCAAACACTCCCTCCTACCACTGACAAAACTATCCAACTGCAAGAACTATTCCCGATATTCGATATTTTTTGGTCTCTATTCATCGGGCTATTCCACCACCTGCTTTTTCGGTAACATTATTAATTTAAAGTTCCCGCGAGGTCAGTGAAAGGAAAACTACTTTTGTAAACGTTACGCTAAAACTAATTATGTTGACCATTCGATCCAAACCTAACCCTTACAGGCACAGCGGTGTTTTAGTCAGAAGGCCTGGCACATACAACGATGTCAAACCGTCAAAATTCACAAAATTGTTAGGTAAAAATTACATAAACGTCAATTTTACACTTTGTAAGTGCTCGACTAAACCGGTGGCCTAACAAGGCCTGTCCATAAAGAACAAAAAAGTGCCGAATGTGCGAAATAGTTCGTGCAGTCGCAAATTCTTGGGCAGTAGTGCCATGAACGCCGTACCAGAAATCATGACCGATGAGGGCTGAGTGTGGGGGTGGAGGTGTGTGTGAAGGTCACTTTTATAAATTTCTCTTCAAAAACTCTAAAACTAAGCCTCTAGCCAAAACGTGCCCTGGTACAAAATTTAACTACATTTTAAATTTTCTCCAGAAAAGGACCTGTTCATTTTTTCGGTAGGACTGATAATTTGCGCGTGGTGAGCGAGAGAATATGAAAATTTCGCGATTGTGGGATGCATAAAACGACATCGGTAGGGGCAGTTGAATAACACTGCATGCTATACTGCAACTGATAAACCACCGCGCGGAGTGGCCGCGTGGTTTGAGGCGTCGTCTCACGAATCGCGCAGCCCCTCCCGCCGGAGGTTCGAGTCCTTCCTCGGGCATAAGTATGTGTGTGTGTTTTTCTTAGCATAAGTTAGTTTCAGTAGCGTGCAAGTCTTGGGACCGATGAACTCAGCAGTTTGGTTCCTTAGGAACTCCACACATTTGAACTGATATATCAGCTCGAAAATTGAAACAAAATTACTTTCAGGGCCTGTTCATTTTTTCTGTAGAACTAATAATCTGCACGTGGCGAGGGAGACAGTATAGAATAAAGCTACTGGGAATGAAAAGATGGACGTCCTAACTTGGAAATGCTGCCAGTCAACGAGTGCAAATACGCTGACGGAAATTAGAGGTGCAACACCTAGCCCAAACGCAATCGAACTGATACTCCGGTATTTTCATGCCTGCGGGACAGTCTGATTACAGTTTCATTCTTACGCAAGCTTATTTACAATATTTTCAGTACAGAAGAAGACATTCCTACCGATCAAGAATGTCCTGACTACATGATGGATACCGAGTGTATCTAACGTTTTTGGAACTTATCAGTGGGAGATCGCAACACAGCACGCCCAATGGAAGTGCCTGCCTTTCGGGCTTTGGCAAAGGCGAACCATGTTCACAAAGGACATGTGAGCATCGTTCCAACAGATCACACAGACAGCTGGCGGTGGTGCAGTGAGCGCAGACGGCCTGCTGTCGAGATGGACTCAGGACAGTAGTATGGCTACAGTAGTATGGCTACAGGAGTAGGCGCGGGTACTTCCAGAAGCGCTGCATCACGAGAGATCACACGAGCCTCCGACTAGCTTGGACAAACAGGAGAGTGACCACCCCTGTGAGCCGGACAGAGCAAACAGGCACAATCTCCTCGCCACAAACTATCGGCAGATGATTACTGGAACCCAGACGAAGATCTCGAATTGCCACGAATAGTTTAACTGCTGATATCATGCCACTGAAAACAAACTTGCATGGTGTTGAGTCACCTGGGACAATCAGTGGTGTCCTCTAGTGTCAGCAATGAGGCTCGCTTCTGTTTGTGTTAGTCTGATCGACTTACGTCTACAACAAGCTTATGCCGAGTAATGCATGTCAGGTGAGTGCTGATTATGCACGATGACGATCAGACTACTCTTAATTACGTACACTATGCGATCAAAAGTATCCGGACACCTGGCTGAAAATGTCTTACAAGTTCGTGCCGCACTCCATCGGTAATGCTAGGATTCAATATGGTGTTGATCCACCCTTAGCCTTGATGACAGTTTCCACTCTCTCAGGCATACGTTCAATTAGGTACTGGAAGGTTTCTTGGGGAATGGCGGCCCATTCTTCATGGAGTCCTGCACTGAGGAGAGGTATCGTTGTCGGTCGGTGAGGCCTGGCACAAAGTCGGCGTTCCAAAACATCCCAGAGATGTTCTACAGGATTCAGGTCAGGATCTGTGCAGGCCAGTCCATTACAGGGATGTTATTGTCGTGTAACCGCTCTCCGCCACAGGCCGTGCATCAAGAACAGGTGCTCGATCGTGTTGAAAGATGCAATCATCATCGCCGAATTGCTCTTCAACAGTGGGGAGCAAGAAGGTGCTTAAAACATCAATGTAGGCCTGTGCTGTGATAATGTGACGCAATACAAGGTGTGCAAGCCCCCTCCATGAAAAACACGACCACACCATAACACCACCGCCCCCGAATTTTACTGTTGGCACTACACACGCTGGCAGATGAGTTTACCAGGCATTCGCCATACCCACACCCTGCGATCAGATCGCCACATTGTGTACCGTAATTCGTCACTCCACACAACGTTTTTTCATTGTTCAATAGTCCAATGTTTACGCTCATTACACAAAGCGAGGCGTTGTTTGGCATTTAACGGCGTGATGTGTCGCTTATGAGCAGCCGCTCGGCCATGAAATCCAAGTTTTGTCACCTCCCGCTTAGCTGTCATCCTGATGCAGTTTGTAATTCCTGTGTGATGGTCTGAGTAGATGTCTGCCTATTACACATTACGAACCTCTTCAACTGTCGGCGCTCTCTGTCAGTCAACAGGCGAAGTCGGCCTGTACGCTTTTGTGCTGTACGTGTCCCTTCACGTTTCAGCTTCACTATCACATCGGAAACTGTGGACCTAGGGATGTTTAGGAGTGTGGAAATCTCGGGTATGGACGTACGACACAAATGACACAAAATCACCTGACCACGTTAGAAGTCCGAGTTCCGCGGAGCGCCCCATTCTGCTCTCTCTCGCGATGTCTAATGACCATTGAGGTCGCTGATATTGAATACCTGACAGAAGGTGGCAGCACAATGCACCTAATATGGAACACTTATGTTTTTGGGGTGTCCGGGTACTTTTGATCACATAGTGTAGTTCATCATTATTATCATCATCATCGTCGTCATCATAATATCCCACGTGGTTTACGTATTATTCGATGGGTCGCTGAATGAGGCTTCCCCACCATTTACAGTCGATAAGGTTTCCTCTCTCTTCGATGCTGCTCCTCCCTGCACGACGTAAGATTTCATCATATTCTTGAACCTGAGTACAGGTCGTCATCTTGACTCTTTTCTCCGAGTTTTAAGTCGTGCGTGCTGAATTTCAAACTACAAACCAGAGGTTCCGGTTCTATCACTCACAGGTTCTATCGTTTTTTTCATCATTTTTCACTTCTGGCAATTATTTGTTAACGTGCAAAAAGCCACGACGGCTCGTGATTCTGAGTCAACGCTGAACTGCAGGTCCCCCTGTAACTGGGTGGATCAGTCAGATGAAACGTCGGAGGGAGGCTAGGGAGTCCCACATCCAGTACGGCAGTGATGTTCAAACAAACCTTGCATGTTGGTCCACAGCATAACGTTCTTGTGACACCTCCATGTCATGATGAACCTGCAGTGGCTCTTCGAAAACACGTCTGCGGTAGAATAAATCGTATCAAAAAACTAAAAAAAGCGACTGGTCGAATAATTCATTAATTGGGGGAAAATATTTACTCTTCGGAAAAGCTATTTACTCTCTGACCTTTCGATGTTTGTAATTGTGAAAACGCTTTCATTGGTTGATATGTCCTAAGTGATATGATTAAAAGTAATGAATACAATGCCTATACCATTTTCAGTAAGTTTAATCCATACTTCCACACTCTTTGTTGGATAATGCACACACTGTATAATGACATCTACTTTAGTAGCACAATGCAAAGAAGTGCGCTCCCGCCCATGCTTCCCTGTACGCATATTTCGGCAGCTATGCTACGCCTGCGACGGATCGTGCGCTGGGACACCGTCGCAGAGGGGAGAGTGCCAACTTCACTGTCTTTGCTTACTTGAACTGCTAGACAGGTGAGGGCGGCTGACATTATTGCATGTACAGTAGCTTACTTACTCATCATCACATCTGATCCTACGTACATACTCCGCAACCCACAGCACGGTGCTGGCGGAGGGATCGCTGTATCACTACTAGTCATTTCCTTTCCCATTCCACTCGCAAAGAGAGATAGATGAAAAAACAACTATCTACATGCTTCCGTACGAAACTAAAAACTACCGATACGCGGGCACAGCCACACTAAATAGCTAGTTAATAATAAAGTCTTCCTTAATTATCCTGATTACTTTCAAGCAATTAAACCATTTTTTGTAAAATTAGACCTGTCACTGGTCTATCTGATACCCCAATTGTCCATTCACGACTCTTCGTTTGGCTGTGAAAATTCGGACACAAATACCCTGTGTAATTTGTTGCTAGTCTTGTTTCTGCTCCGCTCAAACATTTGACCAAAAAGGTAAATCCTTGCATGCGCGAGAAATGATTTAAGGAACGCCAAACAAGATGGTTCGGCACAGGCATGATCTCCTCTCTTTGCAGTGTCTTTATCTACAGTTGAGCGGAGCTCGGTCGGTGCAGAGTCGCGGTGCGCTTTGTCACGTGTGGGCGGGGCAGACAGTGCAGACGGGATTCGCACCGCGGACTGGGAGTGAGTGCGTGTTGTGTAAGAGGGCGGCGAGACACAGCCGCGCTGGGAACCTGTTTACCGACGGAGGCTGCGGTGAACGAACTGGAGGGAGCACGAGCAGGCCGCACCACGTGCTGGTCGGCTGGCCGGGGTTCACGGCTGCCCGCTGCGGGGGCGGAGGCGGGTGCGGGGGCGGAGGGGGCACCGGCACCGGCCTGCCCCGCCGAAACTACCGGGTCTACCAGTCTAAAGCTGCCGCCACTCCGACCGAGGACTCGGACGTTGGGCGATGATTCTGCCGAGTTTCTGACGTCATAGCGTAGGCACGTCGGGGGTCTTTCCGAGCATGCGAAGCAATAGGAAGAGGGGGGTTGAAAAGTTTCTAGCCGAACAACTAAAGAAAGACAGAAATTTCATAATACCAACTTATTTTTCAATGTAATACCCATGTACAGTAATACACTTGCGGGCACGCTCAGATAACTTCTGCAAACCGCTCAAATAATAGGTCATTGATTTCGAGTCCAACCAAGCGTTCACAGCATCAATCATTGCATCATCATTGACAAATTGTCGTCCTCTGAGGTCTTTTTTCAGCTCTGGGAAAAGAAAACAGTATAATGGAGCCAAATCTGCAGAATATGGCGGATGACGTAACAATTCGAACCCGCAGTCACGTAGACGTCCCAGTGTTGCAAGGGCATTGTGCGCCGGTGCGTTGTTCTGATGCAAAAGAGCTCCGCGCGCCAAATTTCTGATGCAAAAGAGCTCCGCGCGCCAAATTTCCACGCCTTTTTTCTCTATTTTTTTCTCCCAAACGGCGCGTAGGAGGGTGAAATAGTACGATGCATTGCCAGTTACGCCCTTTTGCAAGTAATTCACCATAATTATCCCTTCTGCATCACAGAAGACCGATGCCATCACCTTACTGGCTGATTTTTGCACCCGGAATTTTTTTGGAGTAGCGGATGAAGGATGTTTCCATTTTTGTGACTTGTTTCGTCTCAGTATCGAAGTGGCAAACCCACGTTTCGTCCACTGTCACATACCTTGCAAGAAAGCCATCTTCATCCGCTTCAAATTGGCGCACGGTCTTTACACAACACTGCACACGCTCCCGTCCATGATCTGCATTCAAGTCTTACGAGACCCATCGAGATGAAACTTTCTGCATTCTCAAAATATCCACAACAATGTCGGCTGCCTTTGTGGAAGGTGTCATCATCATCTCAATCCGTTAACCTCGAGCCGGAGGATCACTTATTAGGGACTACCTACCACTAGCTTTCTTGAACTGTGATATGAAAATCTTCACACGTCTACTGACAGCTCGAATTCGGCGTATGACGTCTCCTGTCCTATCAGTTGGTCAGGCATCGGTGGGTGGGACGCATAATATCCATCCCGCCCTGTGCCGCTACAGCGACCTAACTGCCCTCGCTAAGGTGCGTCACGTACCAGGAGCGCTGGCTGTCATATGTACTTAACCGCTGTTCTTCAGAATATGCATTACCCGGGCGCTTTTGTAGAGGTGGTACTCCGTCACCTATGTGGCGCAACATCGTAAGTGGTTGTCCACAGTAGATTGTCGAACACCTTGCAAATTCGCCGCTCTGTTGGACAGGGATGCCCATTATTGACAATACTGTACGCTTTAGCGTTAGATCCTTTGTTTTCAGCAAGATCTTTTGCTAAGGTATGACGGTGGTAACGACTCCCTCACTCTTCCTAAAGAACGGGGCGGACTTGGCCTTGACAGTGTTCATCATCAAGCAGTGTCTCTATAGTTACTATGCATCTCTGGCACCATCTTCACTTGGCCCTTCGTTGGCGCCTACTGAGATACCGGTGCCCTTTTCCTACTTTGGGAGGTTTTATCTTCAGTACAGTTGCGTGCGGCATGTTTCCCTGTTCTCGCTTACCAACACCCAGTGACATTTATCGCACCCTACTTCGCCGTCGGTCGCCTAATGTCGTCGAATTGACATGCCCTACCGTGCACTGAACCTAGTATGGCGCACTGTCAACGCGGTAACAGATTCAGACGTACGCTCGATCTGGTACAGAAAAGAGAATAGAGAGACTTCATGGGATCCATCTTGCAGATTCGCTTTCATGTATGAACTGCAACTTTCAGGATTCAGACGAACACCAGGCACATTGTGGGCCGGTGGATAAGAGCTAGTATTTTGTGCGTAAAATTTTGGTTCTCTTTTTACGAATGTCGCCCGCTTATGTCGATTCGCGCACTCTCCTCTACCCGGACGCTGTTTATTACCAGAGGACGAAACACAACGCTGTTTCGTGGATCAGAGGTCACGCAATTCATTATTTGTTTGGAGGTGGTGACACAGAACTCATGGATTTTTTTTAACTATTTGAACGATTGTCATTGTGATACTGTGAAAAACCGTAAGTACAGTCAATACTTTTCAAACTTCTAGCGGAGCATCTTCTACGATCCGCTCCGTAGCTGTATTATTCATGGCAGGAGATTAAATTTAATATATTAACAGGTAGCAGATGAACAGATAGCAATATATATATATATATATATATATATATATATATATATATATATATATATATATATGCCATGAAGATGGAGTGGCGGCGTCCGTGGAATATCGACGCCGCATGTGCGTGTTAGGGAAGTGTAGCTCTGATTTATTTTTTTCAGAGACAAGTCATTTTTGTCCATAAATGAATGAATATTCTCCTGTGGCCATTTACCCCTTCCATACGTTTCTGTTTGTCGACGGAGACATCGTGGCCAGGCCTCGTAAAATGACTCCTGCCCACTTTGCTCCCGAGACCGGTCCTTCAGTTAAAAAATATCTAGGACTGCACAAAAAAAGAAAAAGAAAAAATAAGCTTAATGGACAGCGTTCTAGACTAAAAAACTGAAGGTGGCGCGGGTTCGAATCCTGTCACGTTCCTGTAATTTTTCATTTTCTTTTCTTAATTTTTATTTTTCTTCAGTTATTTGCTTCAAATGCGACTTTTTTTAAATTTTCTAATCCTTTGCCGAGCCATTCTTTTTTCATTTGGAATCTTTGCCCGTGTGGTTTTAATTTTATCATTTAAAAAACCAAATAATAAATTTAAACCATACTGTACAGTCAACCAGGTCAAATTTTTTACGTCACGATAACTGTATGGTACCACTTACTATTTTTCGTTTTATGTGCTAACAGTGGCAGTTTTATCTCTAAGATGCTGTTCGAAAGGATTGGAAACTAAATAGAAATGTAAAAAGGAGAGAAAGACAAATGGCCAGAAATGAATAAAATTAACTGAATGGTTAAGTGGAGTTCCTGCAACATTTGCCTTTTTTTTAATCTCTCCCTTCGGAAGGAATTCTGTACAGTTTTCCTCCCTTTTCGCTTCGAAACGGAACAGCCAAGAGCACAGCACTGAGGCATTATTCTACTTAAAACTTCAAAGATCCACAACACTTCCTATGCTTCACACTAACGCTTGGGCCCACAATTGCTGCTAATGTCACGTCATGCGGTTTCAGCCAATCCTGAACTGCGGACGGAGGTAAAAGCAGGGGAAAAGGATGGTCATTCATCCCTTATGCATAGCTTTAGCGTGTAACACGGCGGTGTGTAACGTAACTGCTTCGGAGCGTGAGAAACAGCGTGCTGTAACCGAGTTTCTAAAAGCACGAATTCGAAGATTTCGTCCACACGTGGAGCACCCTTTCCTTCGGCATGAAAAAGCCAGACAACACATACGAGGGCTGCGACCTCTGGAACAATCCGACGCCTTGGTTTCACTGTAATCGCTCATCTCACATACAGACCCATCCGATTTTGATCTGTTTCCAGTACTTAAAGCACACATTCGAGGGCATCACTTTAATTGTGATGAAGCGATGCAAACAGAGATGAGGTTGTAGCTCTGTCAACAAAGTCAAACACTCTACACTGACGGTATCAACACGCTATTCTCTAGTTGGGAGAAATGTTCGTCACCAGAGTGACTATGTTGAGAATAAATGTAGCAGCAATTAGGCATCCCTACAGACTTTTGCTGACACGGCGTTAGCAAGTTCCTTCCACTCTGGGTAGTACAAAAAATTGGTCATTTTCTGGGTTTAGATCTACCTGAATACCTTAAATATAGATTTCGACCAGCGTGAAGTTCTCCATAAATCCATAAGCAGATCTCAAAACGTGCAGTGTGCCTGCGTTGCTTTGGGGCATGCACTGCCAGGTATTCACACAGTTTATCGCACACATTTGTCGTAAGGAATGAAACAAACAGCAAAACACATTACGCCACAGTTATTCCCTGTGGTTTGACGAAAACCTACGAATTGCCATCGAAGAAGTTGCATGAAGAATCGCTTCTAAAAGGAATAGAAACGCGATGTAAGGCATTAATAACAACATTAAACAACATAGTAAGGCATTCCGGTTGGTTCAGAAACAAAAAATTTAATTTTGAGCCACACTCGTGTCTTGGACATTAGTGGTATACAATACCCACTGTTATCAAAACGGGGTCTGTCACCGTTGCTACCGAACGTGAAATGCATATCCTAACATATTCTCTGGCGCACCACTCAACAACCGTAAAGCATTTTATAATCTCCAAAGGGATGATCGGGAGCTGTGAGAGCACAATGCCGCCGCAGCGGCAGCTACCGGGTGCCAGTAAGCGGGGCCCCGGAGACCTCCGGCTCATTTGACCTCCAAAGGTCAGTGAAGAAACCCTTCGCAAAAATGTTACTGGACCCAACTGTTATTACCGGTGTGGCAGAAAGTGAAATATATTGTAGCTGTCCTGCAGTTACACAGGCGACTTCTGCATCCAAAAGAAAGGCACTTTAAAAATTCGGGCGGTAAACAGTTTCGACCACTAAATTCAGAGGCGCACTGTTTACCACAAGGGCGTAGACATAGCACTGTTTACACAAGGGCGTAGACATAGCAGAAGACTTTGAACAGAAGACAAGATTTACTCCAGGAACTGCCGCAGCCTACAAAGTTTCCAGACTGTCTGAGAGCAGATACTATCAGCGTGGTCTGTTATTTGTCCCCTATCCCCCAACGCTGGTCTCAATTCCTGAGATTGACAGTTCTATCGCTTTGGTTTCCATAAATCACTTTAAGGAAATGCTGGGGTGGCTAATTTCCCTTCCAAACCAAGTCTGCACTCCGTCTCTTGTAACCGCGTCCTCAGTGGAATGATACGTCCTTACTTCTTCGAAATACTAGTGATGACATTTTCTTTCACCTTCAAGATTCGTGCGGCTATCTTCGTGCTAAGAGCTGATTCTGTAAAGTGCATCAAGATCAGGTTACCTTTCTGTAGACTATGGTCCTATTTTATTAATTTTTAGCACTTCTCTTGTAACAGGTCTACTGTGTTCCTCTATTCTTCACAGCAGATCATCTATAGTCAAAGCAAACAACACAACGGCCATCCGAAAGCTCAGAGAATGCATAAAGGGAATAGGAAGGAAAAAAGTTACCAAATGTTTCAACTTGAGGATACTAAACTGTCACATATTCTGCCAGTTAATTTCTGTAAGCTGGTGGTAACATATTTGCACTTTTGCTGCACCAATAAATTCAGAGCATGGACTGAGGATTCTAACATAAGAATAGATACATCACAAAGCTTTTTGTTGTGAAGTCTGGCATATGAAACCATAATAGCTGTGCCAGAACAGGTTATTCCTATTCAAAGAAAATGTAAATGCTTAAATTTCTTTTCACTGAAGGTATGCGCATTTCGGTGACTACAAAATCGAGCCAACTTACAGAAAAAAACGTTGGTAGTGTAAACCCAACTATCACCACAATGTTGCACCTTTTGTGGTGCAAGCACTGATTGGGTTGGGAAAGGTGTCATAAAGCCCTTGTACTCCCACCTGAGGCGAGCTTCCCACACCTGCTCTAACTGGTCCTCTACACCCCGGATACTGGCACTACGATGGAGATGATGTCCGACCCGGTCTCTTAAATGTCCTGCCAGCGACAGATCTGCGGATCTTGCTGGTCATAGGAGTACCTCAACATCACGCAGACAGTTCATATGACATTTGCTGTGTGGAGATGAGAACTGTCCTGTTGGAAAATGGCAGTATGATACACAATTATGAACAATTTCAATTGGAAAGAACACACAGGAAATGTTGTGGGGCGGGAGAACCAAAGTCTGCATTTTATTGGCAGAACACTTAGAAAATGTAACACATCTGCTAAAGGGCTGCCTACACTACACTTGTCCATTTTCTTTTAGAGTACTGGTGTGCAGTGTGGGATCCTTACCAGAGTACATCGAGAAAGTTCAAAGGAGGGCAGCATGTTTTGTATTATTTTGAAATAGGGGAGACAGTGTCACTGACATGATACAGGATTTGGGGTGGACATCATTAAAACAAAGGCGTTTTCCACTGCAGCGGAATCTTCTCACAAAATTTCAGTCACCAACTTTCTCCTCCAAACCAAACATATCTTGTTGACGCTGACCTGCTCAGGGAGAAACAATCACCATAATAAAATAAGGGAAATCACAGCTCGCTCGGAAAGATATAGGTGTTTGTTTTTTCTGCGCGCGGACTGGAATAATAGAGACTTATTGTGAAGGTGGTTCAATCAATCTTCTGCCAGGCACTTAAGTACGATTTGCAGAGTACCCATGTAAATGTAGATGTAGGTAACACATGAGATGCAGGATGTCTGTGCCATACTGCTGTGTTGTCAGAGGTTCCTCAGTCACTACCAGCCATGACATGAAGAAGTCATATCTGATGGCTTTCCATACCAGTCAGGAGCAACTGCTGTGCTTCTTCAATCATTGGAAGAATGGGATCCCTCCCCTATACTTGCTGATGATGGTCATCCAGTGCAGAGCATATCCACCACTCAACGCTGAACACAACACATCAGTCAACAGCAGCCCAAGCTTTCCAGACACATAACAACTTCAAATGTGATCATTTGCATTGTACTGTTGACAGCTGCCTACATATGGGTCAGTAACTCCCTAGTCCAGTTGCTGGCAGCCTCCAACTAAAGGTGTGGGATGACATGAATGTTACAGAGAGTTCATGACTTGTTCTCAGATGGGAGATGCAAATGTGTATGGGTTACAATGTGCTTGGAGCACAATATGTCAACCTCCCTTGTGGTGGTCAGAAACAGTCCACTGTAACCTTGACAACAAGTATGTTTCCTCTCATGTTTCCATGCAGTCAAACACGGGGCCATTGGCATCAAAAGGCCCCACGAATCTGTATATTGCACGGTTCGACCAACCAGCAACCAGAGACACTCAGTGAGGCCCCTTTTAAACTCTGTGAGGTGCTGTTAATGTCTCTGCATGTTTCACAGCGACCACTTAACAACGAAAACTGTTCATTCCTTATACACCCTACAAAGCCTGCTAACAATACTGAAACTATACTAACACACTCTGGTGCCTGTTCTACCTGACACAAAAAATTGAACTCTATCATTTACATATCCACCGTGGTGTATACATGTATGGAGTTACACTGACATCCAACCATGTCTTCTAGTTGCTTCATTTATATGTCAGGCAGTGTATGTTTAAAAGAAAGATGATTTGCTTCATTGACATTAGTCAGAACAGTAATGACAGAATTCCCCCACCAGTGAGTCACACATCCCACCAAACGTGTTAAAAGCATCGTACTATGACAATGTTATTTTATACTGTAACTAACAGGTGTCTTCCACAACTGAACAACTAGGCTGCATATTACTACTTTTTCACATTAGTTGCACACTAACAATCAAGTAGATATTTTTGTACCACAATCCAAACAATGAGAACAGTAATAAGAATAATTCTAATAACGTTATGGTGGCAGAATTATGCTTTAGAAACCAGATGAAAATGAAAATCAGGTTCCTCTTATGCATCACTCATATTTCCTCTGGAAGATAGCTTTATTGCAAAATAACATGATTTCCCCTTTACAAAATGTATAATGGAAAGAAACACACAATTTCTGATATCCAGTAAGTGAATATAATAAAAATGTAAACAATATATTGACATGAATGTGGAAAACATCATCCACAGCAGCTCAATCACAGTTACACCATGGCATTATCAGACTACTTATGTAATAAAAGTAATCAAGAACCTTTCTAACACAACACAGAAGATAATAGTTCTGGCATCATTTTGAATTTACAGGCCCTAGACTGGAAACTGGTGTATATCTACCGATCTCCAAAGCAAGCAGTATCACTGTAGCAGAGAGAGAGAGAGAGAGAGAGAGAATTTTTGGAAGCAGGGAGATGGTGTGACTGCACAATACTTTTCTGTATTATAGAATAATAATCCATATAGAGCAAGCAAGAATTTTTATAATTACTGGTTATTAATCTCACAGAGAGTCATGTTCAGTTCTACGAAATCAGAAGTGAAAAAGGTTTATACATATGTTTTCAATAATACATAATCGAACCTTCTATATGATAATATGAGTAGTTGTCTATTCTCATACCACTGTTTTTGTGTTTCATGATTTTTATCCAACATCATATTAAATAGATAAATTACTATTCATTGTTAAAAAAATGAGAACAGTAATAAGAATAATTCTAATAACGTTATGGTGGCAGAATTATGCTTTAGAAACCAGATGAAAATGAAAATCAGGTTCCTCTTATGCATCACTCATATTTCCTCTGGAAGATAGCTTTATTGCAAAATAACATGATTTCCCCTTTACAAAATGTATAATGGAAAGAAACACACAATTTCTGATATCCAGTAAGTGAATATAATAAAAATGTAAACAATATATTGACATGAATGTGGAAAACATCATCCACAGCAGCTCAATCACAGTTACACCATGGCATTATCAGACTACTTATGTAATAAAAGTAATCAAGAACCTTTCTAACACAACACAGAAGATAATAGTTCTGGCATCATTTTGAATTTACAGGCCCTAGACTGGAAACTGGTGTATATCTACCGATCTCCAAAGCAAGCAGTATCACTGTAGCAGAGAGAGAGAGAGAGAGAGAGAGAATTTTTGGAAGCAGGGAGATGGTGTGACTGCACAATACTTTTCTGTATTATAGAATAATAATCCATATAGAGCAAGCAAGAATTTTTATAATTACTGGTTATTAATCTCACAGAGAGTCATGTTCAGTTCTACGAAATCAGAAGTGAAAAAGGTTTATACATATGTTTTCAATAATACATAATCGAACCTTCTATATGATAATATGAGTAGTTGTCTATTCTCATACCACTGTTTTTGTGTTTCATGATTTTTATCCAACATCATATTAAATAGATAAATTACTATTCATTGTTAAAAAAATCGTATCTTTAACTGCCAAAAAGCTGCTGTATGGATAACAACATTTGTAGAAAACTATGGTAGTTTCGTTTACTGGAGCTATTGTCTAGGCAGTACATTAAAAAATTATGAATAAACCCACTGCCTGCAAAAGTAAGGAGTCCCTTACTAATACAGAATACCGCTAGTATTCTTATATAACTGGCATGCTTGAAAATCCAGCATGCACCATCAGTGAAACTATTTCTGTTGGCTCAAATGTAACTCCAGTCAAAGTAAAAAGAGAAAGAGTTAAATCCGCTATCCCAATGACTCAAACACACATATGACATATCCCACAGTAAACTGGAAGCACTTAACCTCACAAATGCTTACACAACATCAGTGACAATATAGAAACAAACTGAAAATGAAGACAAAACCCTGTCATCAGCATTATACTGTGGTAAAGGTATGGCACATGCTGACTATACAGTCAGATAAGCACTCTCAACAAACAATGTTGTAGCAGTGGGCAAAGACAGTGAGACATGCTGCTACAATTAGAGTCAATCGCAGAACTACCAGGAGGCTAACATAATACTTAAATCACTAGGAAATCTGTGAAGTCCCACCTATGTAATTACAGTTGGTACTAAAGTTGACAGTGTATTTAAAATAAAGAGATGAAATGAAAATGTATGTAACAGACTGCATGTATACAACTTATCTGATGACCATCAGAATGAGTAACTCGATAACTTGTTTGCCACAGTAATAATCTGATACAACAGACTGATGTCCTTTTTTTTGTAACAGTTTACTTCGCAATGTCCTGCTAAATGTTTTAAATAAGAAAAATTCGTTTAAATTGTGCAAAACACTCTTGGACTTCTGGGCAATGCCAATACAGGGTAAAGCCTTGAGTTTTTGACGATTACCATCATCATCTTCATCAGGAGTAACTGACTGTCAAAACTGCTGCTGTAGTGGCCTTATATAGCTCATAGACAGCTTCTGATTGATCAGAAATTATGTAATGCTGTTGCAGACGATGTCAGCATCTGCGCTGGTGGTGCCACTGCTCCAGTAGTGCCCGATACGAAGTTCCTTTGGACATGTATGCATGTCCAAAGAAACAGGCACTGCGGCATTTTGCATATCCTTTAGACAGGCACTGCAATATCATATTTCTCTGCCGATACTGGGCAAGTGACTTTCAAGTACAATGTCTGACCTGCACAGGAATATACATAAAGAATATATAAGTACAGGTCATAGGTGCATGGTTCGTGACATGTAGAAGTTTGGGTCTAGCCATGAGTTGTGTATGGGTAGCCAAATGGAAAGACAACCGCTCGTGATAAGTGGGAAATCCGGGTTCGAGTCCCGATCCAGCACAAATTTTCATTGTCATCATTCCATTCTACAGCTGATGGTTGTCCTTATTCACAATTGCAAATACATTTAATCTGCTCCATTAGTAGCATGTCCATTGCAATGAATCTCTATGCCTCTTCTCTGCATCGAGATCTCACTTCCATGCACCAAAAGATTCTAACCATGGTCAAAGTTAAAGTTCTTCTTGCACAAGCTTATTTCTACACCCTTTTTAGTTACAGAAAACCAGTATGTAGGAGCCCAGACAAAACTATTGTTTTGTCAAATAATATGATGTGTTTGTTTGTAAAGCTGTGCTCAGAAACTGCAGATTTATCCAGGTCTTGATTTTTGTACGTCGCTGATGTTCTGAACAGGTCGAAAATGGTGTGCATGGACTGACCAATGCAATTGTTTACACACTCACAAGGAATGTTGTAAATGACACGGGTCCTGAGGTTGAGACAGTCCTCAACAGGGCATAGCATCTCCTTTTTGTTCTTAGAAGTTCGGTGGTGGTGGTGGTGGTGGTTAGTGTTTAACGTACCGTCGACAACAAGGTCATTAGAGACGGAGCGCAAGCTCGGGTTAGGGAAGGATTGGGAAGGAAATCGGCCGTGCCCTTTCAAAGGAACCATCCCGGCATTTGCCTGAAACGATTTTGGGAAATCACAGAAAACCTAAATCAGGATGGCTGGAGACGGGATTGAACCGTCGTCCTCCCGGATGTGAGTCCAGTGTGCTAACCACTGCGCCACCTCACTCGGTCTTTGAAGTTCAGAAAATAGATCTTATATCTCGTCTTCCTAGGACTCTGCCTATTTTGCTGGATACGGCATTACAGGAAGGAAGGAATACAGCCTATGGCTCATCATGTGAATGTTTGATATTTTCATGATTCCTTTTCTTGGAGAAGACTGACTTCATATCAGGTGAACCATAGCCATTCTTTCAGACCACGTACTTCAGATGATTAATTTTGGAATCCAAGTGATCCTTATCAGAAACAGTATTTGCTCTCTTCTGGACTGGCTGATAAAAACTCAGGGTGCTAATATATAAATCAGTGTGCACTGGCTTGTAGCACACTTAGTGGCTGAGATAGCCATCCAACTTTTGTTGTACTAAAACATCTACAAATGGCATCATTTTTTCTTTCTCTGTCTCACAAGTGAACTAAATGTTTATGTGCATAATGCTCATATGTTCAAGGAAGTCCTCAAGAGCCATATGCCCACAGCATAGATGTTTCATCAACATAACAATAAAATGAAGGTGGATGAAGGAGAGACAAATTTAATGCGCATTCCTCAAAATGTTCCATAAAAAAGTCAGTCACTGCTGGAGACAACAGAGAGCCCATAGCCATTCCATCTGCAGTTTCATAAAATTTACAGCCATACAAGAAGTAGGTGGTCACCATAATACGTTTTGGTAGAATGAAAGTTGGATGGACACCTCAGCCATTCAGAGTACTGCAAGCTGATGCACACAGATTTATATCTTAGCACCCAGAGTTTTCATTATCCTGTCCAGAAGAAAGTAGTTTTAAATAAATGATTACACAGAGCAAAAACTTTTCTGATAAGGACCACTTGGATTACAAAATTAATCATCTGAAGTACATGTTCTGAAAGAATGGCCATGGTTCACATGATATTAAGGCAGCACTCTCCTAGAAAAGAAAATGTGAAACATTCACATGTTGAGCCACCGATTCTATTCCTTCCTTTCTACAGTGCTACAGCCACCAAAATAGACAACATACTGGGAAGACAAGGTGTAAGACCTATTTTACAACCTCCTAAGAAGATAAAGGAGATGCTACACCCTGATAAGGACAGTCTCAGGCACAGAATACCTGGTATTTGTAACATCTCTTGTGAGAGCAGAAGCAAGTACATTGGTCAGTCCATCCGTACCATTTCCAGCCATGGTGCAGAACATCAACAGCACATTAAAAACTGACAACTGGAGAAATATGGGGTCACTGAAAACACTATTACAAGTAAACACAAAAAAATGTTTGATGAAACAAAAGTTTTGTGCCAGGTTAGTACATACTGTGTTCCTGAAATTAAAGATCCTGTAGAAATAAGAATGTGCGAGAACATTGTGCCAGCAGATACAATATTAGCGGTGCATGGAATTGAGCTTTTGACGCAAAGATGGGATGGAAATATTTATTGCAATATACACACTGCTTTGGCAGAGGTGCCGCCACCAGCAAAGATGTTGACACCATCTGCAGCACTACATAATCACCAACAAATTGGAAGCTATCTGAGGGCTATATCAGACCACCAAAGCAGCAATTTTCACAGTCAATTGCTCCTGATGAAGATGGAGATAATCAGTGAAACCTCAAGATTTGATCTTGAACTAACATGGCAAGAATTCCGAGAACATATTATAAAACAGTGCTGTCATGAAAGACTTCATTCTCATTCATTTAGATTTCCATTTACAAAATTCAGATCATATCAAGCTTCACAGGGTATTAGGTACTTTACTGTTCAAATCATGCAATCAGCTGTATGTCAGGTCAGTTGTCTCCCAAGTAAATATAGTACTCACAGTTTTGGAAACACAAATATTGTCCGATGTAGAATACACATAGAGAAAACATTGAAGTATTCTGTTCATTACTTCACTAATAACACTACAATGTTGAAGCAATAAAAAACATATACATAATTGGTATACCACTTTTATTATTCCTCAACATCATAATGTATAAGAATGCCAAATGACAATGTGTAGCCGCACGGGATTAGCCGAGCGGTCTAAGGCGCTGCAGTCACGGACTGTGCGGCTGATCCCTGGAGAGGTTTGAGTCCTCCCTCGGGCATGGGTGTGTGTGTTTGTCCTTAGGATAATTTAGGTTAAGTAATGTGTAAGCTTAGGGACTGATGACCTTAGCAGTTAAGTCCCATAAGATTTCACACACATTTGAACATTTTTGACAATGTGTACTTAAAATTAGCTCTTTCAGTCATAGGGATCAAAACCCTGTCTAGAGTGCCTTCTAGCTTATAATTCCAAGTTTAAATCTACATCTCTACTCTGCAAACCACTATGAAATGCATGGTAGTGTGTGCATCCCATTGTACCATTTATAATTCTTCTCATTCCATTCAGTATGGAGTACAGCCAGAACGATGGGTTGAATGCCTCTGTGTGTGCAGTAATTAATCTAATCTTGTTCTCAAGAGCACTGTGTGAGCGACTTGTAAGGGGTTGTAGTACGTTCCTTAAATCATCATTTAAAGCTGGTTCTTGTAACTGTGTAAGTAGGCTTGCTCGGAATAGTTGATGTCTATCTTCACGAGTCTGGCAGAGTTTCTTCAGCATCTCTGTCACACTCTCTCACATGTCAATCAAACCTGTAATCATGCACGCTTCCCTCCTCTGTGTATGTTCAATGTCCCGTGTTAGTGGGTTCAGGTACACACACTTGACCTACATTCCAGAATGGATGGCATGAGTGATTTGTAAGCAGTCTCCTTTGCAGGCTATTTGTTTTTTCCCAGTATTATATCCATAAATTGAAGTCTACCACATGCTTAACCAATGACTGAGCCTATACATTCATTCCATTTCATATTCCCACGAAGTGTTACATCCAGGTATTTGTATGAGTTAGCCGAATCCAACTGCGACACATTGATATTATAGTCATATTGTTTTTTGTTTCTTTGCAAAATGCACACTTAAAGTAAGTAGCCAGTCTTTGTACCACTTTGAAATCTAATCAAGATCTGACTGAATATTTATGCAGTAACTTTGTTACAGGTAAGTACCTCATCTGCAAAAAGTCTGAAGTTACTAATAATATGTCTGTATGGTGATTAATAAACAACATGAACAGTAAGGGTCCAACCCAACACATTTCCCTGGGACACACCTGAAGTTAGTGCTACATGTCACTGATTCTCCCTCTAAGATAACATGTTGTGTCTTCCTTACCAAAAAATCCTCAATCCAGTCACAAATTTCACTAGATGCCTCATATGATTGTATTTTTGGCAATAAGTGTAGATGTGGTATGGAGTCAAATGCTCTTTGGAAATCATATAATACTGCATCTACTTGACTGCCTTGATCTAAAGCTTTCAGTGTGTCATATGCTGATTGGCATGGAGAAGGTCATTGGGTTCGAGATACATTATTATATTTGAGTTCAGAATACGTTTAAAATTCTACAACAAATCGATGTCAAGGATACTGGATGGTAATTTTAAGGCTAAATTCTACTACCCTCCTTGTAAACAGGTGTGATCTGCACTTTCTTCCAACTACTGGGCAATGTTTTTTGTTTGAAAAATCAACGACAGATTATAATTAGAAAAGGGGCTAACTTAGCTGCAAATTAAATATAGAATCTGATAGGGATTTCATTGGGCCCTGGAGCTTTATTAAGTTTTAATGATTTCAGCTCTTTCTCAACACCACTGATACTCTCAATTATTTACTCATTTTTTAAATTGGTAGGAGGATCAAATTGAGGCAGTTCTCCTGGGTTTCCCTTTGTGCAGGATTTCAGCTTTTGCTTTGCTGCCCTTACTTTCAGTTCCTGTCTCATTCACAAATGACTGGACACTAAGTTTTACATGTGACTAGTGTATCTTTGGGTTTTGTGGAAGATCATTTGACAATATTCTGCTATGGTAGTCATTGAAGGCTTCATGCAGCATTGCTCTCTTGACAGCGAAATGCATCCTATTCAGCATCTCTCTTTGTATAGCCCCATGCTTTGTTATAGACCTCTTATGCAGTAGTTTCCGCTCCTTTAGAAGTTTCCTTAAAGTGGGTGTATACCATGGAGACACCCTCCCATTATCAACTGATCTACTGGGTACGTATCCATCCAGTGCCCCCCCCCCCCTCCAAAAAAAACACAACTAGCAAAAACGAAACAAAATCCTCCAAACACCCCAACCTCCACCTCTTTTAACCACTCCCAACCTACTCAATAGCAATTGTAAACACAACACCCACAAAGAAATAGAACAAACAAACCTAAAACCAGCTATCAGAAAACAAAACAAAGCAGCACCTCAAAGATATAAATATGAATGATAACAAAAATAATACGCAAATAATACAATCCCCCTGATGGCCAACATACATCTCTCAAACCAGGTCCCCCATCAGATATATCGTCAAACATTGTCATGGTGACACTACCACATATATAGGTCCCTGATTAGAGAAACCAGGACTCTAGTCAACTTCATACTCTCATTGCACATGACCTCATACAGTTGGCAATCCAGCCAAACTCCAGTAAGAACTTTATAATCGCAATCATATCTTCATCCATCATAATCCAAAGAAAACAAGAAAAGCACTATTACATTTCAGTCCATAAATAACAAGAAAATGGTTCAAATGGCTCTGA
The DNA here is from genome assembly GCF_021461395.2 of Schistocerca americana. Taxonomy (NCBI): domain Eukaryota; kingdom Metazoa; phylum Arthropoda; class Insecta; order Orthoptera; family Acrididae; genus Schistocerca; species Schistocerca americana. Next base: position 263,256,431 of record NC_060120.1, read on the forward strand.
GCACTATGGGACTTAACTTCTGAGGTCATCAGTCCCCTAGAACTTAGAACTACTTAAACCTAACTAACCCAAGGGCCATCACACACATCCATGCCCGATGCAGGATTCGAACCTACGACCACATAAATAACACACAACAGTAATCATACCTGATACAGACATGAATGCATAAACCCCACTAAACAATAAATCAGTGTAAAACACTGATGATACAGTACAGTCTTCCGACAGCTTCACAGAATAATTACACAAACTCACATAACCAAATACCATAAACATCTTCAAACATGAACATCTACCACAAGAGCATGACACTAAATACTACAACATGCCATCTACAAACGTGATCCAACTCAAAAACAACACGCCACAATGATGTCATGCAACACAGCTTATGTCAAGGGTCAAAGCCGACAGGTGGAATCGGATACTTCCTTGACCCTAGGTGCTGACACATCTTTAAGACATCATCATCATTAGATCCATAGTTGCAAATATTTATGCTTATGATACTACACATTGTTTTATTCAGTCCTGGGTCTGTTATTAAGTCACACTCACCTTCTTCTACTTCTGTACTCCATTTTTTCAACAATCACTGTTTAGGCTCTTACATATCTGGACATCAACAATTTTTTATTGCACAAAACATATTACTCTTAAAGTACACAAGATCCCAGAAAAACATACAAGAATGTTAGAGGCAGGACAGTCCAGTGCAGGAGCAACTCCAAGACTAAATAACACATCAAAGGACACTATAAACAGTTGTATTTACAACAGTCTGAGTCACAAAGTAACATTCTCTCATAGTCATGTTGCAACTAATGGTCAATGTAGTACTCATCACAAAACAATATCATGTTCCACGGATCATTTGCATGCTAATTCATAATGATATGGAATAAGTCATTTTATATCTGCACCATAAATTATTTTGTAAATATGGCTAAATGCTTATTTACAAGTATGAGTTATAAATACTGCTGTATAAATTTTAAAGTTTATGTTTTAATGAACGCCTGATGATAAGACCAAGGGCACCTATACTTGAGGGCAAGTGTTTTACTTTTTTACTTTGTTCTGTATAAGTGTTCTATGTTTGTTTTCTTGACACGCTCCCCAGCATGAGGTTTACTGTGAATCAGACTTATTGAACAAGTAACTGACTCCTATACCAAGCTAGCAAAGCATACACACTCTGCTCAAATGCAAAAAACTAAACAAAATTGCTATATGGCACTTAGCCAATGTTAATAAGCACAAATGATCAAACATTGTGAGTCTAACAATTCAAAACATAATATCTTTTTAATTCTTTCTGCTGGTGCATGATTTAAAACCAAGCTAATCATCTTTGTAGGCCCTTGTAAACAATGAAAGGCGATTCACGGCTGAGGCTTTGGTTTCACTAATCCGTCTCATGTAACGATGAAATGCATGCACTAATAAAGACACACTTGACATTACCCCCACAGTGTCATAAGGATCGGGCCTTTTACAGTGTTACACGAGTATGATGCAGCAACACTCACCTGAAACCTTGAAGCTTCTCTTGCACTCTTCCTACAACAGTTTTCTTTGGAGATTGTGGCCGGTCTTCTAAATCCATACCAACCATAGCCTGGGCGAGATGAAGGTTCTCTTCATTCATGGTGAAAAGCAGCGGCTAAAACACCAACACACTATGTCAGTTACAGCAGTCCCACCAGACAACGAAAAAGCGTCAAAACTAACGATTCATGTTGTTTTAAATAATACACATAGGATGACTGAGGCTGAAATTTTATTTATGGGCAGGTACAGTGTAAATCGAATCCGCAACTGCGGTTTAGAGAGAACCCTGCGTCTACTCTAAAAGATTTTTTGGACGTAATATACCGATAAATTGTAAATTCGTTGGGAGAAGCGGGGAATTACTGTTAGCAATTAACCTTCCACCACCTACAGGCATGAATGTCTCCAAATAAACAAATATGCAACAACACTTGCTTTGCAAAAAAGTCGCGAACAGATTGTAAACAATGCTCAAAGTTTGAACACTAGTGTACTGCTTCTCTAACTCAACTACCCTCATCACAAGATTGTCGGGATATATTCTTTTATCAGCACATTTTTATCTGCATAGACAGAGCTGGATACCTGTGATCCCACAAGAAATAATCACTTGATGCTAATACCTGTCACGTTGTATATATCACAACAAGCGGCGCGACGCGTTCGGCACAAACAACAACACGACGTTCTCCCACCAACACACGACTTACAAATGACGGGCAGCGGCACTGGGACGAACAGCTGTTTTGCGTGATGGTGCTGCCATCTCTCATCGAAGCTTCAAGCTAGTAGCCGCCATTGTGGCGTTGGTCGCTCTCCAGGTGGAATAATTTGCCGCTGTGTGGCACCAGCATCGTTTCTTGCTCGTGTATTGCTGGAATAAACTGGTCTCTGGCGAAAAGACTACACGTAAAAGCTATGTCGAAGAGCTTAGTTACTATTCAGACAGCCTATTTAACAGTGAATCCATCCTATTTTAGAAAAATGAAAATAGCTGCCCACACACGAGCGGACTTCCGCGACAGGACAATTCCGCAGGTTACCGGGGGAGAAAGGGATTTAGCCCCTCCAATCTGCCCGCAGGCAGGAGCCATTTGTGTGTGGTATAAATCGGTGGATTGCATGATTTATACGCGGGTCCACGACTGCGGTACATGATGATAGGCCAGAGACCACGGGTGACGAATTTCAGGAGCTGTGGCTGTGCCTCAGCGCGAGTATGGTGGGCAGTGCGGCGTCTTGAAAGCAATTTATGTATTTAGTATATTTTCGCACTTCTAAAGCAGTTTACATCTTCGATGGAAAGTATGGACGACGCCAGGAAGAAAGTTGTGGCAGTCGCCAGCGGTGTGTACGCTATGTACTCATACATCTTTCGAAAGAAAAATCGTAGAATTTGGGAGAAAAAAATGGAATGCCGAAAATGAACATTCCAGCCATACGGGTCCGATTCGTAGTCTCAGAGATACTAAACCAGACGATTTCATGAATTACCTAAGAATAAGCCAGAATAATTTCGAAGCACTTATAGGTGTTACCACTCAGTAGCCGATATCCAGGGTGATCCTTATTAACATTTAAGAAAACTCCGCAGCGGCGTAGATAAGGCTGAGACAAGCAATTTAACGTAAGATGTCGAGAAAAATTCCAGAAGTGATGAGAGATCTACATCTACATGGATATTCTGCAAATCACATTTAAGTGTCTGGCAGAGGGTTCATCGAACCATCTTCGCAATTCTCTATTATTCCAATCTCGTATAGCGCGCGGGAAGAATGAACACCTATATCTTTCCGTACGAGCTCTGATTTCCCTTATTTTATCTTGGTGATCGTTCCTCCCTATGTAAGTCGGTGCAACAAAATATTTTCGCATTCGGAGGAGGAAGTTGGTGATTGGCATTTCGTGAGAAGATTTCGTCGCAACGAAAAACGCCTTTCTTTTAATGATGTCCATCCCAAATCCTGTATCATTTCAGTGACACTCTCTTCCATATTTCGCGATAAAACAAAACGTGCTGCCTTTCTTTGAACTTTTTCGATGCACTCAGTCAGTCCTATCTGGTAACGATCCCACACCGCGCAAGAGTATTCTAAAAGTGGACGGACAAGCGTAGTGTAGGCGGTCTCCTTAGTAGGTCTGTTTTCTAAGTGTCCTACCAATAAAATGCAGTCTTTGGTTAGCCTTCCCCACAACATTTTCTGTGTGTTCCTTCCAATTTAAATTGTTCGTAATTGTAATACCTAGGTATTTAGTTGAATTTATGACTTTTAGATTAGACTGATTTATCGTGTACCCGAAGTTTAACACGTTCCTTTTAGCACTCATGTGGATGACCTCACCATTTTCATTATTTAAGGTCAACTGCCACTTTTAGCACCATTCCGATATTTCTTCTAAATCGTTTTGCAGTTTGTTTTGGTCTTTTGATGACTTTATTAGTCGATAAACGACAGCGTCATCTGCAAACAAGAAGACGGCTGCTCAGAATTGTCTCCCAAATCGTTTATATAGACAAGGAACAGCAAAGGGCCTATAACGCTAACTTGGGGAACGCCAGAAATCACTTCTGTTTTACTCGATGACTTTCCGTCAATTACAACGAACTGTGACCTCTCTGACAGGAAATCACAGATCCAGTCACATAACTGAGACGATGTTCCATAAGCACGCAATTTCACTAGAAGCCGCTTGTGTGGTACAGTGTCAAAAGTCTTCTGGAAATCCAGAAATACGGAATCGATTTGGAATCCCTTGAAAATAGCACTCAGCACGTCATGTGAACAAAGAGCTAGTCGCGTTTCACAGGAACGATGTTTTCTAAATCCATGTTGGCTGTGTGTCACTAGACCGTTTTCTTCGAGGTAATTCATTATTTCGAACACAGTATATGTTCTAAAATCCTGCTGCATATCGACGTTAACGATATGGGCCTGTAATTTAGTGGATTACTCCTACTACCTTTCTTGAACATTGGTGTGACCTGTGCAACTTCCCAGTCTTTGGGTATAGATCTTTCGTCGAGCGAATGGTTGTATATGATTGTTAAGTATGGAGTTAATGCATCAACATACTCCGAAAGGAACCTAATTGGTATACAGTCTGGACTAGAAGACTTGCTTTTATTAAGTGATTTAAGTTGCTTCACTACTCCGAGGATATTTACTTCTACGTTACTCATGTTGGCAGATGTTCTCGATTCGAATTCTGGAATATTTGCTTCGTCTTCTTATGTGAACGCATTTCGGAAGGCTGTGTTTAGTAACTCTGCTTTGGTAGCGGGATTTTGCGTCTGTTTAAATTTGGCATGTATGTTTCGTTGTTTCTGCAAAAGGATTCTAACCCGTTTTGTGTACCAAGGAGGATCAGCTCCGTCGTTTGTTAATTTATTTGGTATAAATCTCTCAATTGCTGCCGATACTATTTCTTTGAATTTAAGCCACATCTGGTCTACACTTCTATTATTAATTTGGAATGAGTGGAGATTGTCTCTTAGGAAGGCGTCAAGTGAATTTTTTTCTGCTTTTTTGAATATGTATATTTTTCGCTTATTTTTCGAGGATTTGGGGATTACAATATTCAATGTTGCTACGACAGCCCTGTGTTCACTAATCCCTGAATCGGTTTTGATGCTCATTATTAACTCAGGATTATTTGTTGCTGAGAGGTCAAGTGTGTTTTCGCAACCGTTTACTATTCGTGTGGGCTCATGAACTAATTGCTCGAGATAGTTTTCAGAGAATGCGTTTAGCACAATTTCGGATGATATTTTATGCGTACCTCCGGAATTAAACATGTATTTTTGCCAACATACCGAGGGTAAATTAAAGTCACCACCAACTATTATCGTATGATTCGGGTACGTGCTTGAAATAAAACTCAACTTTTCTTTGAACCTTTCAGCAACTGTATCATCTGAATTGGGAGGTCGGTAAAAAGATCCAATTATTATTTTATTCCGGTTGCCAACAATGACCTCTGCCCATACTAACTCACAGGAAGTATCTACTTCAATTTCGCGAGAAGTTAAACTACTTCTGACAGCAACAAACACGCCTCCGCCAACCGTGTTTAGCCTATCCTTTCAGAACACCGTTAGGTTCTTCGCAAAAATTTCGGCGTTAGCCAGCTTTCGTGCCTATAACGATTTGAGCATCAGTGCTTTCTATTAGCTACGACAATTTACAACTGTTATACCAATGGTTCCTGTATCTACTTGTTTCCTGTATTCAGCCTGCACCCTTTGTGACTGAAGCCCTCCTTGTGTTTTCCCGACACCCTCTAACCTAAAAAACCGCCCAGTCCACGTCACACAGCCCCTGCTACCCGTGTAGCCGCCTCCTGCATATAGTGGACACCTGACCTAACAAGCGGAACCCGAAACTCAACCACCCTTTGGCGCAAGTCCAGGAATCTGCAGCCTACACGGTCGCAGAACCGTCTGAGCCTCTGACTCAGACTCTCCACTCGGCTCTGTACCAGAGGTCCGCAGTCGGTCCTGTCGACTATGCTGCAAATGGTCAGCTCTGCTTTCATCTTGCAAGCAAGACTGGCAGCCTTTACCACTTCTGTTAACCGCTAGAAACCAGAGAGAATCTCTTCTGATACAAAGTGGCACACATCATTGGTACCGACGTGAGCCACCACCTGCAGTTGGCTGCACCCTGTGCTCTTCATGGCATCCAGGAGGATCCTTTCCACATCTGGAATGACTCCACCCGGTATGCACACGGAGTGCACATTGGATTTCTTACCCTTCTTGTCAGCCAAGTCCCTAAGGGGCCCCATAACGCGCCTAACGTTGGAGCCCCCAACTACTAATAATCCCACCCTCTGCAATTACCCGGATCTTGCAGGCGATGTTGAACGTGTGATGTAACCAGGCGATGTACCTCGTCACCTGTGTAGCTGCTGAGTCTATGGGTCTGTCACGCCTTATCATCCCAACACGAGTCAAGTTTTCGCATAAGTAGGGCTCGGGGCTCACATGCGCGACAGTAGTGCGTAGATTGCAGGGTTCGTATCTAGCGTTTGGCAGGCAGTATTTTCTTTCTTTCGTTTCGTGAGACGTTGCGCGTTTACATTGAGGTAAGATTTATTATTCTCCAGGGCTATTACAAATGATTGAAGCGATTTCATAAATTCACTGTAGCTCCATTCATTGACATATGGTCACGACACACTACAGATACGTAGAAAAACTCATAAAGTTTTGTTCAGCTGAGGCCGCACTTCAGGTTTCTGCCGCCAGAGCGCTCGAGAGCGCAGTGAGACAAAATGGCGACAGGAGCCGAGAAAGCGTATGTCGTGCTTGAAATGCACTCACATCAGTCAGTCATAACAGTGCAACGACACTTCAGGACGAAGTTCAACAAAGATCCACCAACTGCTAACTCCATTCGGCGATGGTATGCGCAGTTTAAAGCTTCTGGATGCCTCTGTAAGGGGAAATCAATGGGTCGGCCTGCAGTGAGCGAAGAAACGGTTGAACACGTGTCGGCAAGTTTCACGCGTAGCCCGCGGAAGTCGACGAATAAAGCAAGCAGGGAGCTAAATGTACCACAGCCGACGGTTTGGGAAATCTTACGGAAAAGGCTAAGGCAGAAGCCTTACCGTTTACAATTGCTACAAGCCCTGACACCCGATGACAAAGTCAAATGCTTTGAATTTTCGGCGCGGTTGCAACAGCTCATGGAAGAGGATGTGTTCAGTGTGAAACTTGTTTTCAGTAATGAAGCAACATTTTTTCTTAATGGTGAAGTGAACAGACACAATGTGCGAATCTGGGCAGTAGAGAATCCTCACGCATTCGTGCAGCAAATTCGCAATTCACCAAAAGTTAACGTGTTTTGTGCAATCTCACGGTTTAAAGTTTACGGCCCCTTTTTCTTCTGCGAAAAAAACGTTACAGGACATGTGTATCTGGACATGCTGGAAAATTGGCTCATGCCACAACTGGAGACCAACAGTGCCGACTTCATCCTTCAACAGGATGGTGCTCCACCGCACTTCCATCATGATGCTCGGCATTTCTTAAACAGGAGATTGGAAAACCGATGGATCGATCGTGGTGGAGATCATGATCAGCAATTCATGTCGTGGCCTCCACGCTCTCCCGACTTAACCCCATGCGATTTCTTTCTGTGGGGTTATGTGAAAGATTCAGTGTTTAAACCTCCTCTACCAAGAAACGTGCCAGAACTGCGAGCTCGCATCAACGATGCTTTCGAACTCATTGATGGGGACATGCTGCGCCGAGTGTGGGAGGAACTTGATTATCGGCTTGATGTCTGCCGAATCACTAAAGGAGCACATATCAAACATTTGTGAATGCCTAAAAAAACTTTTTAGATTTTGTATGTGTGTGCAAAGCATTGTGAAAATATCTCAAATAATAAAGTTATTGTAGAGCTGTGAAATCGCTTCAATCATTTGTAATAACCCTGTATATACCGGTTTCGTGTTCTCCGCTGGTTTGTTGCAAAGTGCAGTACAAAAAAAAAAAAAAAAAAAAAAGAAAACCTACTGTATCGTGCCGTAACCAGTAAACGAGCTACATTTTCATTACTAGTTGATGTCTCTAAACAATAAATAAACAAAGGGACGAAAGAAAAAAAAAACACAAAGAATAAGAACAGCTTATCGTTGATTACAGAAAGGACAATAATTCTGCAACTTTTACATTTACAACAGATCACATTTATAAAAGGTGTTCGAAATTTGCATCTTTTGCTCGAATGCGAGTATCGCATCGCCCATTCCTCCCTTCACGCCCAAGCTCAATAGCTGCACGTGTGCCGAGGTACGTCGTCTGGCGACGTCACATGTTCAACGTCTCTCATTTACTTTTGGGGTATTTGCCGACATTTGCGGCTCCATGTGTCTTCTATTACATTATCGGTATCTCAGCGTCATCTACGACACTTCAGGAGTTTTTAAACGTAAAAAACAATCGCCCTGCGTAGCATGTGGCGCAGCAAAAACATAAACGTTGTCTTTTATTTTTAGAAATGGTGGGCCCGAAGCTACAGAAACAAGACACTGTGATGCGTGAAAGCATTTCACCAGAACAAAGACTGGCCGCCACGCTTTGATATTTACCTACCGGGCGGAGTTACGAGGATTTAAAATTCACAACAAAGATTGGGATATGTGGTTCCCGAAATGTGCCGAATGATTTACGAGATCTTGTAGGATGAATACATGAAGGTAGGCGTAAAGACTTAGCGAAATTTAGAAAGTAAATTGCCTTTTTATTAAACAGTGTACATACATATACTGATATAAATAAGGCAAAGATTACCTATTCAAGAAGGAACGTCTTAACAAAATTCTTGACAAATGTAGAACAATGTTAAAATAATTTATGTTGTACAAATTTTAATACAACTAAATGACAAGAGAAAAACAACATTTTTGGTATCGGAATAATAACTAAACTTTTTCACTGAAACCCAAAACTAGAGTAGCTATCTTTTGACGAAGAAGTCAGTTGTGCGGTATGGGGCGAACCATAAGATGCACTGGATGAATTGTGAGTAGTCGGGATGTAAGGAAACGCAAACACTTGTGGGGCTGTTGATTCACACAGATCTGTGTTATCTGTGAGTTGATTCTTCTTTCCCCGAGTTACGACCTTTTGTATTACCGCCTCAGCAAGTATTTGCAGCGTTTCGTCCATTTTACGCAATTTTACCGAAACATAGTTCCCAAGTGCAGCACAGTCGTCCGCAATTGTCGGCTGAATGTTGAGGGCTGCAGTGCATATTTTCATGAACATGATCAAGTCTTTCACTGTCTCTCTAGTTTGCTTCTTCTTCGTCTGTGGTTCTCTGAAAAACTGAAAAAAGGCGTGTATGAGACTGTAAAGCATACTTTTGAATACCTTTCCTGTTTCAGATATTACAGACCAAAGACAAATGGAAAAAAGAGGCCAAGTTCACGAAGAAATGGCAGACGATAAACTGTGGAGGATGCATTGGTGGGAAACACATCAGAATTGCGAAACCAAGAAACAGTGCAGAGTTATATTACAATTATAACAAGTTTTAAAGTACTGTTTTAATGGCTGTTGTTAATGCTGACTGTGAGTTTATATTTGTTGACGTGAAAAAATCAGGAAGTGTCTTCGAAGCTACAACGTTTTATGAACGCTTGCAATCGGGAACATTAAAGTTACCAACCAGCGAAGAGACATACGAAGGAATAACCTTCGCATTTTTCGAAGACGCAGTATCTGCTTTGCATATCAACGTTTTGAGACCATACGCTCAGCGGAATCTCAATCACGAACCAAGTGTTTTCAACTACAGATTATCACGTGCAAGAAAAGTTGTAGAAAATGCTTTTGAGCTGATGGCGTCTAGATTCGTCTCCTACACACAAGCATTAGCATCGATCCTTGTAAGATTAAATACGTTATTATAGCTATGTGCACTTTGCATAATTTTTTTATGCGTTCGAGCACTGCCTACTGCAAACCTCTGGCTGCTGACCGGGAAAATCCAGTCACTCATGCAGTAGAGCCTGGTTCGTGAAGAGGTGCCAATGAAAATGAATTAGTACCACTAGACCCCCCCCCCCCCCCCCCGCACCATAGCTCAGTTACTTGCCGTGAACGTCATAAACGATCGAGAGCAGTATAAGGAAAAGTGCCTTGGCAGGATGAAATGATAAATAAATGAAAAGCTTAACTTTGTACTTTCCGATGTGTTAATTATGAATAAGCTACCTAAAAGAATGTCTATAGTTTAATGTGGTACATGGTTGAAGTTATAAAGGTAGTATATGGGCATACTGTAATGCATTTCAGAAGTAAGCTGACATTAATGAAATACTCATCACTCGCTTGTGTTTTTCTGTCACCTTCGTTTCCTACTTTCTTCATTTCTGCCGTCTCTCATTGGCTCAACAACCTCAAGCCCCTCCTCATTTCCCTTTTGATAACCTCGGGGAGGGTGTTCTTGGTCTTTTGTAAAATGCAGTAACTCATAATACCTGTAAAATAATGAACATAAGACGTGCGTAGTTCAATAATGAATGCAGTATAAATAACTTTTTATTGGCACTCACCATAATGATGGTTCATACCATTCATCTTTCCCTTTTCCGCTTCTTTCAGAGGCCTTCACCTTCCTTGGCTCCATTCTGTAGGTGCATCTCAAATTTTGTGACTTCATTTTTATTGTAATCTGGTCCACAGTTGGAACATCGTCTAAAAGTTTTTCAAGAATCTCTGCGTACGCTCTACTTTTTATGTTTTTGTTGGGGTAATGTTCATGGTTGATTTTCCATAAACAAGGTCTTTCGCGGTACAGTTCAATAAGTTTTTTTATGTGGTCATCATTCCACTCCTTCGCCATAACTGTAGAGATACTGAAAATGAGAGAAGACGCAATGAAACGTAGCACATAAATAAGGAGACAGGTGCTGTGGGAGCGATGAAAGCCGGTATGTGGGCAGAGGCCTGCTCGGCTACTGTGGCGTGTTGCAGGGTTCGCACATGTGTGTACCTGCTTCGAGGCCGGACCTCCAGCTCCGTCTCAAGGGCTCCGTCTCAAGGGCGCACCTCCCTCTACTAACGCGCAGGTTTTCAAGACTCCGCCGGAAAATCACAGGCGTCTAGAGCTAACAGAAATAGGGATGCTCAGTTACCAAGCAATCCGCTAGATGTCTCTACGGTCACGCTTACCATGATGCTTTGCGAGTCCAGTGTGCGCATTTCAGCTGTTCACTTGTTTAGATTAGATTCAAGATTGAGAGAAGTTCATTCAAGGCGACGGTGCATCGAAGATATACCACAAACACGCTATTTTTTTACGATTTGTTATAATTTAATTTCGGTCAATAAAATATCGGTGATAAAAGAGCCTTCGGACTGTAATTAAGGTAGAAGTTAAAGTCAAAGCTGGTGCACCTGCAGCATCGCGCAATGTGAAGAGTCGGCAGAAGTTACTAGTTCCACGGACGACCACGCTCTTAATTTTTTTCGTTTGTGTTTTTAAAAGAATCTCAGACTTCCCTATTAATTTAATAAAAGTGTGTTCTGCGATATTGAATGTTATTATACAACTATATAAGGACAAATAGTTGTTTTAACATCTTTACCAAAAATCTCGAAAAATACGTTACAGATTTAATTCAAACTTTTATACAATACTCTGACAAACGTTCGGGCGAAGATAGGCTTCATATTTTTAAATGTATTTGGTATAGAAATATATGTGTACAATATACAAAGGGGAAACGTTGTTAGCAAAAATCTCAAAAAGCTCTTGAATAATTTACATCAGATTTTTGCACGATACTATAGTAAACTCTTTGACAAACACAGGTTACTTTTTTCATACGTAGACAGAAAAAATATCGAAAAGCTCTTGATCGATTCACTTCAAATTTTTACACTTATCTATTTTTTTAAAAGTATGTATGGTATATAAATGTGTGTGTAACAATATATTTCCAGGAAACACTAGTAGCAAAAATCTCGAAATTTTGTTGACCAATTTACTTCAAAACTTTTACATGATGCTCTAATAAATATTCACATGGACATAGGCTATGTATAAACAACAATGTACAAGTTTTCTGTTAACACCGACTGTGAGAAAGAAAATGCTGTGCTTTGATAATGTACGGTTTCGTTTTCCTTCTAGCTGTCAGTTTTAACTACGATGGTGGGACATTTAAACCATTAAACAAATTGTTTCTTCCGTATTTATTCTACCTCCTTGGGTATAATTTTAAGCAAAACTTGTGTGCACAACTAAGCGCTGTTTTCTTTCTTCATCACAGTCCGTTTTAACAGAGAACACGAAAGTTGTACGTATCGCTTATCGTCTTATGATTAAAATACTGCTACGGAATCTGTTCCCTGCAAAACTTTTTAATCCTACTCATTTTCGGATTAAAGGAGTACGAAATACTGAGGCTGCGCGGAGTGGCCGCCCCTCCCACCGGTTGTTCGAGTCCTCCCCTTGGCCATGGATGTATGTGTCGTTCTTAGCATCAGTTAAAGTTAGTTTAAGTAGTGTGTAAAACTGGGGACCGATGACCTCCGCAGTTTGGTCCCTTATAAATTCACACAAATTTGAACATTTTGAAATACTTAGCAAGAGAGATCACTCATACACCATACACCAATGATTGCAACGACTTCAATGCCCAATCTTGTTTTCCATGGTCATAACAATAAACAAGGCTCAAGGTCACCGAGAGGGGGAAGAGCAAATGAACATTGAGAGAGAGAGAGAGACAGAGAGAGAGAGAGAGAGAGAAAGAATCAGGACCTATATCCAATTACCATACATATTTAGCAATTGAGAAGCATTACCGGGCCCACTAGTTTATATATAAGAGGCCCCTCTCTCAAGAGTGACCTTGTTAGATTTTGTAGCATCAGTCTGTTTAAAAACATAAGATTACGTTGTTGTGAGTGAAAAGAGCAATAATGACATTCATATACTTCCTTGTCACAAATGATGGCTGTTTATTTCAATATGTAGCGATTTACGAGTGTGTATATGTGGATAATATGTATCAAAACATTCGCCTTAACTTCTCCTTTAGCTAATATAGGATCTCTGAATTCACCTTGCAGTTTTAGTTTTTGTGACGAAAGGATCGTCAAATATGGCAAAATGTGTTGAATATAGCGCGAAGGTAAATATTAGGTTACGCTACAGATCATCCACAGCCTCTATTTAGCATTCACATACGTTGCTTTCATCTACATCTACATGGTTACTCTGCAATTCACACTTAAGTGCCTGGCAGAGGGTTCATCGAACCATTTTCATACTACTACTACTCTACCGTTCCACTCTCGAATGGCGCGTGGGAGAAATGAGCACCTAAATCTTTCCGTTCGAGCTCTGATTTCTCTTATTTTATCATGATGATCATTTCTCCCTACGTAGGTGGGTGTCAACAAAATATTTTCGCATTCGGAAGAGAAAGTTGGTGATTGAAATTTCGTAAATAGATATCGCCGCAAAGAAAACCTCCTTTGTTTCAGTGACTGCCACCCCAACTCGCGTATCATATCAGTGACACTCTCACCCCCATTGCGCGATAACACGAAACGAGCTGCCCTTCTTTGCACTCTTTCGATGCCCTCCGTCAATCCTACCTGGTAAGGATCCCACGCCGCGCAGCAGTATTCCAGCAGAGGACGGACAAGTGTAGTAGGCTGTCTCTTTAGTGGGTCTGTCGCATCTTCTAAGTCAGGCTCGTCCAAACTGTGCCCCTGGGGCGCTAGCGCCCGCGATCGCCCGCGGCCAGCGCCCCGGGCGAATTCGTATGTTGCTGCAGTGGCCGCGCCGTGCCGCTTAGCCGGCCGTGCGGACTGCCCGAACGCCAACCGATAGATATATTTGTTCGCCCGTTTTCCCTTCGGGCAGAGGACGTCTCACGAGTGCTTGAACTAGAGCTGATTGACCTACAGTGCCGTATCCGCCTGAAGGACCGCTTTCTTAGTGTAAAACTTTGGATGACTTTTACAGCTGTCTTCCACGAGAGAAATATCCTCTTTTGCACAAGCACCCGGCCAAAGTTATCTCAATGTTTGGTTCCACGTATATTTGCGAGCTCTTTTTCTCTCTTTTAAAGCTTGCTAAAACTAAGAACGGTTCATTCCTTGGCGATAAAAATTTGACCAATTCTTTGAGGTTAGCAGTCTCACGGAATATTGTACCAAGCCTAGACAACATTGTTTCCTCGAAAAAGAAAAACATGTAAAATGTTAATTGTCTACTTTAACAATACTGACTATAAGAATTAAAGAGCTTTATAACGTTAATTCTATTTTAATAAGTTTTCAAACTTAGTCAGTTAAAATTATTACGTACAAAACAGCAAACTAAGGATCCGATTTCTAAACTCTGAAAAGGGACCCAAAAAATTGTAGCACGAAGTATAACAAAAAATACTTACTTGTGACTATTAACAGTAACAATGAAACTCTATATTCCTTACATAAAACTAATTCATTTTGTTTACGTTAGATCTGACCACGGGACAGTCCAGCGCAGAGCAGTGCTGTGCGGTCTCACTCGCTCTGCAGCTCTCTCTCTCTCTCTCTCTCTCTCTCTCTCTCTCACTCGCTCGTATGGCGACACTAGCGACACACGGTCGCGGACGGGGCGCTGAACTACACCGTCTTGCGCCCGCGCGGGCGCAATTCTTGGATGAGCCTATTCTAAGTGTTCCGCCAACAAAGCGCAGTCTTTGTTTCGCCTTCCCCACAATGTTATCTATGTGGTCTTTCCAATTTAAGTTGCTCGTAATTGTAATTCCTAGGTATTTAGTCGAAATGACAGCCCTTAGATTTGTGCGATATATCGTATACCCAAAATTTATCGGATTTCTTGTAGTATCCATGTGGATAACCTCGCACTTTTCTTTGTTTAGTACCAATTGCCACTTTTAACACCATAAAGAAATTCTCTCTAGATCATTTTGTAATTGGAACTGATCCTCCGATGATTTCGCTAGGCGGTAAATTACAGCATCATCTGCAAACAATCTAAGAGGGCTGCTCACCAACTCTCTATCATAATATCACCTTCCAACATAACCTAGAACTCGGGCTATACTTCAGATCAGTCTAAATGGCTCTGAGCACTATGGGACTTAACTGCTGTGGTCATCAGTCCCCTAGAACTTAGAACTACTTAAATCTAACTAACCTAAGGACATCACACACATCCATGCCCGGTGCAGGATTCGAACCTGCGACCGTAGCGGTCACGCGGTTCCAGACTGTAGCGCCCAGAACCGCACGGCCACTCCGACCGGCTCAGATCAGTCTGTCAGCACAAGATTATAGGGGGAGGGGCATAGGGGGGGGGGATGCTCTCAAATACTACATGCTGATCCATTTTCATTCCAATACGAAGCTAACAGTTTTTGCAGATTGATAAAAACGTCGGCTCATGAAAACAGGTTAGGCCGTTCATATTTCCGAAATGTGTCTTTCCTGTGGAATATGTTTGTATATGGTTTGATTATTCACATGGGAAGCTACAACCACAAATGACTCCATTGCCGAAAAGACTGTGTTAAAATTGAATGCAATGCATACAAAGTCGGACGTCCTGATTTAAACGAAACTGTGCCGAATGAAATGGGGCGAGGTAGAGCTATTTGAACTCATCCCCCCTCCCCCCCCCCCCCGCAAATGTATCAGGACACCCCCCCCCCCCCAAATACGTTTTTCATATTAGGTGCATTGTGCTGCCACCTACTGCCAGGTACTCCATATCAGTGACCTCAGCAGTCATTAGACATCGTGAGAGAGCAGAATGGGACGCTCCGCGGAACTCACGGACTTCGAACGTGGTCAGGTGGTTGGGTGCCACTCGTGTCATACGTCTGTACGCGAGATTTCCACACTCCTAAACATCCCTAGGTCCATTGTTTCCGATTTGATAGTGAAGTGGAAACGAGAAGGGACACCTGCAGCACAGAAGCTTACAGGCCGACCTTGCCTGTTGACTGACAGAGACCACCTACAGTTGAAGAGGGTCGTAATGTGTAATAGGCAGGCATCTATCCAGATCATCATACAGGAATTCCAGACTGCATCAGGATCTACTGCAAGTACTATGACAGTTAGGCTGAAGGTGGGAAAACTTGGCTTTAATGGTCGAGCAGCTGCTCATAAGCCACACATCACGCCGGTAAATGCCAAACGACGCCTCGTTTGGTGTAAGGAGCGTAAACATTAGACGATTGAACAGTGGAGAAAGGTTGTGTGGAGTGGCGAATCACGGTACACAATGTGGCGATCCGATAGCAGAGTGTGGGTATTGCGAATGCCCGGTGAACGTCATCTGTCAGCATGTGTAGTGCCAACAATAAAATTCGGGGGCGGTGGTGTTACGGTGTGATCGAGTTTTTCATGGAGGGGGCTTGCACCCCTTGTTGTTTTGCGTGGCACTATCACAGCACAGGCCTACACTGATGTTTTAAGCACCTTCTTGCTTCCCACTGTTGAAGAGCAATTCGGGGATGGTTATTGCATCTTTCAACACTATCGATCACCTGTTCATAATGCACGGTATGTGGTGGAGTGATTACGCGACAATAACATCCCTGCAATGGGCTAGCCTGCACAAAGTCCTGATCTGAATCCTCTAGAACACCTTTGGGAATGTTTTGGAACGCCGACTTCGTGCCAGGTCTTACCGACCGACATCGATACCTCTCCTCAGTGCAGCACTCCGTGAAGAATGGGCTGCCATTCCCCAAGAAACCTTCCAGCACCTGAGTGAACGTATGCCTACGAGAGTGGAAGCTGTCATCAAAGCTAAGCGTGGGCCATCACTATATTCCAGCATTTCCGATGGAGGGCGCCACGAACTTGTAAGTCATTTTCATCATTTTCAGCCAAGTGTCCGGATACATTTGATCACATAGTGTATATTAGATAGTGGGACAAGTCTAAGGCGAGTGTTTCGATACATATTTATGTAGGCATACGTATTGGAAATCGCGTCGTATTCGGATATAAACAGCCCATATTTGTGACAAGGAAGAATGTAAATGTCATTGCCGCCTGCCTCACTCGCAAAAATGTAATCTTTGGTTTTTTAAATCAGACGTGTCACAAAATCTAACATAGTTACTCTTGAGAGCGAGGGCGCTCTTATTGCAAATAGCATCAAATATTGCAGATACTATCTATTAAATTAATACGAAAGTCAGAGAATGTTTTACAAACGCAAAGTTAAAAATTAGACATAGACGTATGCGAACCTACTTCCTTCTGTTCCTAAACTGCCTGACTTTGCCCAACGCTATCCTGGAATTACACGGAATTAGACTTTACGTTTTAGCTTAACAATAATCTGAAGGCTTTTTTAACACTGACGTCTCATAAATTTAATACCGACTTGTCATAAACTGTTTTCTCCGGGTAAAGTGCCAATGACAAGAATGATCATAGGGCTTATCAAGCGAAATTTTTGACTGGATTGAGAAATTTTTGATAGGGAGGATGTACCATGTTATCTTGAAGGGAGAGGCATTGATAGATGTAGCAGTAACTTCAGGTGTGTCCCAGGGAAGTATGGTGGATGGGACCTTGCTGTTCATGTTGTTTATTAATAACATTGCGGGTAGTATTAATAGTAACGTCAGACTTTTTGCAGATGAATGAGTTATCTATAATGAAGTACTCCTTGAAAGAAGCTGCATAAATATTCAGTCAGATCTTGATAAGATTTCAAAGTGGTGCACAGATTGGCAGTTTGATTTATATGTTCAGAAATGTAAAATTGTGCACTTCACAAAAACGAAAAAAAACGTGGAGCACTATGACTATAATATCAATGCGTCACAGTTCGAATCAACCAACTTATATAAATATCTGTGTAGTAATTCATAAGTATATGAAATAGAATGATCACATAGGCTCTGTTGTGGGTGAAGCAGGTGGCAGACTTCGGTTTATGGGTAGAACACTGGAGAAGTTCAATCAGCCTGGAAAGGATACTGCTTACAGACCACTCGTGTGACCCATTCTGGGATATTGTCAAGTGGGTGGGGCCTGTTCCATGTAGGACTAACAGGCGATATTGAACGACTACAGAGCAGGGCAGCACGAATGATGTTTGTTTGACCTATGGGAGAGTGTCACACAGATGTTGAAGAAACTGAACTGGCGAACTCTTGAAAATAGACACAAACTACGTCGAGAAGCTCTCCTTACAAAGTTTCAAGAGCCAGCTGTGGGTAATAATTCTAGGAGTCTACAACCCCCTACTTATCGCTCACATAGGGATCGCGGGGACAAGGTTAGATTACTTGCAACACACACAGAATCATTTAAACAATCATTCTTCCCGCGATCATTGAATGGGACGGGAGGAAACCCTAGTTACTGATACTGCAAAACCACGCCTCGCTATTGAAGGGAATGAGAAATAATGCTAGTTATTTATCTGTATAGATATCTTCCCCAGTGAACCACGCTAATTAAACTGTGTGCAAGGGAGTTAATTATCGCTAATTTTTGGCCCAGCACTGGATCAGTGAGGTGAGAGGTAATCGCACAGTTTCCTTAATTTTGCACAGGGATCACTAGCTATGGTGCGAAATTCGAAGGTACGGCAAATTTCTGAGTTTATTATCACAAATTGATTTCGTTGAAAAGGTAAAGTGAGTCAGTAAAAGTTACTCCAGATTTAACGCTAGTAAAGATAAAAAAAGATAAAATTGAAGTAACTCGTGATTGGCTCAGTACAGGGAGAGAAGCACGTGATGGCAAGTTCACCTCTCTAAGATATTAAACTTTAACTGACTCAAATCCGCGACTCGACAACAGTGGTGCATTCATGCATGGAATATATCCCTTCGGTGGAGATTCACACCAAGCTCGAACCCTCGGGAATCGGCGAGATATCGCGAGTAATGATGCTAACGAGCAGAGTCACTACATCACTAGGGTGTGATACAAGTTGAGAATTTCGGTCTGAGGAGGGCGTGATAGGGTAGTCCGTGCGACTCTGGTGACCACAAGATGGCATAGTGGTCAGCGCATCTACCTAGTAAGCAGGAGACACGGGTTCGAATCCCAGCCCAGAGCAAATTTTCATCTTGCCCCAGTGATATAAATCAGTGTCCACTGGCAGCTAATATCTTTAATTCCTTTGTGTCATAAGCGAAGTCGTTGTGCAACTGTGCTGCCAGTACCATTGGCCAGGTAGAATCTAACTGTGAAATTATCGACTGTTATTCATCGTGACCTATAGCACCGATGCTGACCGTAAACCTCACCAACGTTGGAGTGCGAATGCGCTGGTTGCGGAAGGTGCTGATGGATCGCTAAGCGTGGCTTTGTGGGGACCGCTGCTGCATCGCCCTCGGATGCCGTCTGATACAAGACCATTGCTGGGCACAAAAGCGGTAATCCGTTAGTCGTTAATTGTCGAAGTTAACTTTTCGAGTAATGGATTAACATTAAGTTATGTGATTCTTCAGTTTCTCCCGGCGTTTTTCTTGCTCGAACAGTCCACGGGTTTACTGCCGGTCCATAGTGTCCAACGGGCACTATGGACCGGCAGTACACCCAGGAACTGTTCGAGCAACATTAGGTTAATTTTATAACTCATTAACGGAGTCTTTAAGCTTCTTTTAGTCCGTTAATCATTAGTTAGGTACCCACTATTTACGGAAAAAATAACGCCGCACCGCCCGTGCAAATCATGTTCTGCCAAGTTCGGGCCATCTAGGGATCATACAGGTGTGTAGCTACGCCGGGATGCGTGCGACTGATGTAAACAATCGAGTGAGAGCGAGAATATCTAGCTGCTGGCTGTGTATTGCTCGTTTACTGAGTTCCCGTTAAGTGCTACTTGTTATCAGTGGACTGACTGTGGAAAATAGATCACAGAATCAGATTCTGTCTCTAGAACTGATGAAAATCCGTGCCCGCAGTTAAGTGATTATGTTAATTTTTTATTCAGATCGGGAAAGCAAATATTTTCGATTGTGCTTGTCGAAAAACATCAACAATTAGGGGTCACACTTTGAGCCTTAACAGATGAAACAGCACATAAGGAGAGAACATGAATCGTGGTATGCACGGTTTGAAGAGACAGTGCCGGCTGTTTCCGTTCGAGGAAAGCTAAAAAGGAAAATGAAACTTCGACATTCAGGTATCGACAGCAGCTGCAATCCGGTTAAAGGAATACGACAGACAAGCACTGCAGAGTGTTTTGCCCTTGCAGCAGTTGGCAGCGGTGTGTCTCAAGGTAGTGTGGACCATGCATAATATACTTTTTTGTTACAAACGTAATTACTTTATGTCCTCGATACCTCACCAAAACATTTCCAACCAAAACAGTTTAGATAAGCAATGGTAATACGTTTTACTCACTTCTACATTTCACTACACCCACAACATTAACTTTACTAATACGAATTGTCGATTAATTTTAACTTCCGATAAACCTCCTATAACGTTTAGCGAAGTTAACTCTTTTAGTAACAGATTAACGATTAGCGAAGTTGACTTTTTTTATTAACGTTGCCCAGGTATGCGAAGAGTCTGCTGGCGCAGTCTTCACGTGGAGCGTCGTGACCGCAAAGTGTCCCAGTTGCGTGCAGAACTCGAAGTGACCGTGCCGACTGTAAAACGCGAAGCGCCTCTGCTGTAAAGAGATGCAAAAGTGTCCTCTGTGCAAGCAAACAGATCCTTAAGTCGCTCTGCTCAGAGCAAAGTGTGAGATGAAGTTAACAGCACACAGTGCGTCTGTCTAGCGTACGTTTCCAGCGTCTCAAACAGCAACTGCCAACAAGAAACTAACATTTCTGTTCCGCCAATGAAATAATTAAGCAGATGCTGCTGTACTCTCACCAACGTAGTCTCAAATGCGGCCCTTCCAGTCAAGTGTCGGTGAAAACCATCTTCCAGAAACTTGTGTCTAAAAGTTTTACGTGACGATTCTCCATCCAATTCCAGTCCCGGATCTACAATATTTCCAAAGCGGGGCAAAAACTTGGTAGTGCCGCCCCCCCCCCTCCCCCTCCGCCCATCGATGGTTTGAGATAAGACGTTAAAAATTTAAAAAAGATTGGTTTTTTAAAAAAATTGATCTTATCCAGCGCATATCTTTCTGAAACGTCTACATTCGAGGAAATGTAAGACATGCTATTTGGTCTTAAGTGTGCCACTCCTCTTCACGCTGCACCGAGCGAGACGGCGTAGTGGTTAGACACTGGACTCGCATTCGGGAGGGCGTTGGTTCAATCCCGCGTCCGGCCATCCTGATTTAGGTTTTCCGCGATTTTCCTAAATCGCTTCAGGCAAATGCCGAAATAGTTCCTTTGAGAGGGCACGGTCGACTTCTTTCCCCAACCTTCTCTAATCCGATGAGACCGATGGCCTCGCTGTTTGGTCTTTTCCCCCAAATCAACTCAACCCAACTCTTCACGCAGCATTCTCCTATCGCATGTCATTGTGCTTCTCTCTGTGGAATCAAAACTCGTATATTTTGTAACGGAAGTCATAAATCCTATCTTCAGGATGGTGGAAATTAAATTGTACTGTGGCACCTCTCCTGCTTCCAGTCCCGGTTCTGATATAGCAGCAATTGTAATACACGCCAAGTAAGCGAGACTGTCTTGGTACAAATGGTCATTTTTATGCACCTCATTTGCATAAAGAACACGACAGAATATAATTCACGAAGTACCAATACCAAATGCGTATTAGGCCTACTATAAACAAAACGTTTTAAGTTAGGAAATAGTTTCACATTTCGTTCATACGCTCCATTTTCTCAAGCATGATATCGAAAAGTGGTAGTACGATATTTTTGTATACATTTGGAGTCGTCAAATTCTTCCATATAATTTGTGTGATGTCACCGTTTGTTCTCCTTCCTCCATCTAGCAAACAATCTTATCATCTCTAATTTCTTAACTATTCCTGCCACTGTTAAAACTTATTCTCCGGTTGACTTCGCTAACCCTGGCAGAACCACCGGTTCAATTATCCAGCGTTTATTCTCCCGTTAAGCTTTATTACACGTTCCTACAACGCGTTTTCAGCGCTACTTCGAGAAAAGAACTTGCGCGGCTGCTATCCGGTGGCTGTTCAACTGGTGCTTAGTAGTGTGGCGTTCTGGGAAAAGTTTTCTGTCAAAATTTCATTTTCTCGGATACACTCGAGAAGATAATATGTAATCTTTCGTACCTGTTATTGCTGTTAGTCGTTTATAAAATAACAACACTGGTCATTACAAACCCAATCAACCACATAAACAATAGCGATTGGCATTCACCTGTTCTGGTTTATTCGGCTCAGCTCATATAGCCCGGTCCCCTTTTGTCTGTGGGCCACTTTTTTATTTCTAGATTCGACAGGAATCCCCTTGGCAGAGACATCACGTACACTAGCACGCGTTCAAAAAACATGATTCGTTCAGTAATCAACTAGAATGTGTTCAAAAATGTTCAAAAACACACTGGGATGCGCTTCAATCATATAAATAATCGGTAGACCGACGTGCAGTGAATGCTAGGCGCTTGTGAAACAAGTTTTTCTTCTTCAAGAATATGAATTTGGCGCTCTCATTGCTGCCAGGGGCCGATACCCCTGTTTAACCCCCCACCCCCCTCCCTCCTTTACCTGGGCCTGTCCAAACTAGATGTCTTATATTTGGCGTCTTTTGCGCGCTTTTTTCTGCTGTTGGAACATAAAAGAGAAAAAAGAATATAAAAGGGAAAAATGTTGGGCTAGTTACCAAGCGGCCGAAGCGTCTGACCGTAATTCCCACGGATTCCCCACATCTCTTAGAAAGCTTTCGATATCGGTACGTTCCCTAGAATGTTTTCTCTTAACAATGGCTCAGAAAACTGCCCTTGTTATTCACCAGATCCTCTATGCAGCAAGAAACCCTTTCGCAGGCGTTATTAGCAGAAAAATCTTAGAGAGTGCCCCTGGCTGACAAAGTGTCTATAAGAAGCCGAGAGAGGAATATACACGACAATTCCCAGCATGCCTCCTCCCCCCCTCCCTTGAGTTCTGCACAGGTGGCCGACGCTCACCACGGCTACAATGCACGGCCTGCAGCGGTATTTACTGGACAGGTGGGACTTGCTGCATGCGACAACTCCAGCACAACCGTCCGCCTCTGGGTATATCCAGGCTGCCATACAGCAGGCTGGAATAGAGGAAGAAGACTCGATTTTGTAAATATATATGTATATAATTTTTGTATCTCTCCAATCTTCGTAAACTATTTTTATAACCAGGGTGCCTCACATTGCAAAGCGCCTCATCCGCTTCATACATCTCTATTAATTTTGTGGTTTCACACACCAATTGAAATTTTCTATGTGAATAAAATAAAATAAAATAACAATTGATCTTAATGAACATAAAGTGTACTGAACATTTATTTACCTTCAGACAATGGTCCATTAGTGCTTTATAAATTGCTTCACACGTTTCAGGTATTATTTTACTTAACGTGCACTGTGGAATTCGAGTGCTCTACTGTAAGCTAGAGTAACTTTCTCCTGTAGCAAGGAATCGAAGTGTTACAGTGAGCCTGTCTTCTGCAGATATAGCAGTTCTTAAGTGAGTATTGTGTTTTGAGATATGAGGAATCACTTCACTGAGCACATACTGAAATGTATGCTCATCCATTGGTAAGTAATTGATGTGCGACTTGACGTCTTCCACTATTAGCTCACGTAACAAGTTTTGTTGAATGCTTTTTTCGTCTCGTCGAGAAACCCACGGCTTCACCCAGGCACGTTTCCTTTTTTTCCCCCGCTTCTGTATCACATGTGCACACAGTGCAATTGCGGTACAAGCAGCTGCTGCGGTAAATAACAATTTGTATTTGTCAGCCATCTTGAACTTTGACGAAAACCCCTTCTAGCGCTCCGTCAAAGATCTTTGTCAAATATATTTGACGGAATATTGGATCACATCTTTGATCAAATCTTTGACAAAGAAAACTGATAGTGTAATACCGGTCTTACTAGCGGGCTGAGGGGGCGGAGGAGGGGGCAGTAGGAACGGCTCTTCTGCTGGACTGCCCCTGCTGCTCCGCAGCTGGCACAGCCCGCAGAGTTCGCCTCAATCCATTCCCAGTACATGCGATGGAATGTCTGCAAGTGTCTGTATGGGAGGAAACAGGGAGAAATCAGTTACACGGTCACTGTTGTTGTATTGTAATTGAAAATAAATGTGCGTTTCTGCAGTCTCCCCGAGTTCGACTGGATTTAATTTGAAATATAGTTGTTTTGAACACCAGATTGTCTCTAATTTGCATCTGAAAAATGTGGCTAATTTGCATAATAACATATCGCCGGAATGAAAAGAGGAGTGGCGTTCTGTTTCCCCACTCTTCAGTACAATGGTACGTACCCTGTGCCATGCACCTGACTGGTTTGCATGCGGCTTGAATCAAGTGTTTGTGCGGCTCGCGGATCTCGGCCACATTTCATAACGACATGCATCTTGCAGCTAACAGCCGAATCCAAAAACGTCTGCATCGTTAACAGCTTCTTAACAGTGTATTCTTCTTGCTCGATAACAAACTAATATGCCTATAGAGACAGTAATAGTTTAATATGTGCTTTATTTTAACTGACGTTGGTGTATTCTGCCGTGACTTTAAGGGGGAATGACAGGGAGACGGTCGAAAAACCTCAAAATTTTTTATTACGGAATTCGAATGTATATACACTGAGGAATTATTCCCCAAAATATTACGTGCGAACTCTAAAAAGTAACGATTCTGTGAGCGTTTGAAGCCGAGCGTGTACGGCATTTCTCGGCGTTAGACAACCGGTTTCGCGCTTATGCCCCCTTCGTTGTGTCCGTGAGATGTTTAGGGCTGATTCTAATGGTGCAAATGTTCACCAATGTCTCGAACACGTAGCAGACTTTCACTTTCACTTTTCTCATGTTCGCTCCCTCTTAGACGCTTAGTCACCTGTTTCGCGGCTGAGTTAGCGTCATTCAGAAAACAGTATTTCTGTTGTTCGGCGTAAAAGTCTTGTTCGGTATTTTTTACATTTTAAAGCCCTTCAAATCTAAATCGGCGATAAAATGCTCCGATTCTGTAAAGCTGGAGACGCCAGCGGCGAGGCGCTCAGCGTCGAAAAGGGCTTTGAGGACGAAAATGAGGGCTTTTCAGGTCAAAGTAGGAGAAAGCGGCCACCCACTGAGCGGGGAGATGGTTTTTATGGACCAGGCATGGATAATATCTCGTAAGTTTCAAGCTTTGTCCCTCTATTATGTGATAAATACTTGCCAACTTTAAACGCGTTTTCTCAAAACCATGTTTTTCGACGTGGTCCACGTGCACGTTACAATCTTCATCCGATTTTAATGATTTTTGTCTGCCTTTAAGCAAATTGAATTCTCTTCAGTCCATTGTAGCCGGTTTTATTTATTTTGATATTTAGTAGTTTTTTGGGCAAAAAAGAGGGGTCCAAAAGACGGCTATTTTTTCTAAATACCTAAAATTGCGCCGAAAATTATTTTTTAGAAAATCCCTACCATAAACTAAAATTACATCTGTAAGAATCAAGGCGATATGTTAATTTCATGTTTCAGATAACCACAACAGGAGTTACAGCGACAGCCGTCGATCAGCCTCCTTTCAGAGGTGCCTCGGGCAAATCCCAATAACACAGCGAAGATATCAATATTTTTCAATAAAACATGCCAATAAGAACGTCAGTGAATGCCATATTCATTGACTCAAACCCCACTTGCCTTCTATATTCCAGTACAGAGAAAAAAAATCATGAATCTGAGCAATATTTTCGTCCGTCACCCTGTCGTTCCCCCTAAGTTGGCCGCTTATCTCAGAGAGCAGAATGGTCAGTAGCGTGGCCACTGCGGGGTTAACAAAAGTGAGGGGAGGATATTTCATTGTTTGTCTTCCACCGACAACTCACGAGGGTGCGCAATCCTGCTATGGCATCAAAGTCAGACGGAAATTACACGGATTCGTGACACACGCATTATAGAGACGGTCATCTTCAAATGAGCGTCAATACATGCTTGTAGCAAGTAACATGAAATAAACTTGAGGCTGTTGTATTACCATGCAATGAGTAAAAGAAAAGTAACGTTCAGAACATTTGGTAAACATTTGTGATCGTGTCTCACACTGCAGTTAATATAACATACTAATTTATGTAAAGGGTGACAATTATTGAACCATATGAAACAAAATCGTCATAACTTCTGAGCGGTTTGCGTTAGGACGTTCAAACTGCACTGCTGACCGCTGGGCATGAGGGGAATTAGTATGCCATGGGCGTTTGGTTCAGCGACGAGGACCACTTCCATTTGCATGGGTTCTTCTGTAAGCAAAATTTGCGTATTTGGGGGACTGAGAATCCGCATTTCGCGATCGAGAAGTCTCTCCACGCTCAACGGGTGACGGTGTGGTGTGCAATGTCCAGTCACGAAATAATCGGGCGATATTTCTTGACTACCGAACCGTACGTGAAGATTCTGGAAGATGGTTTCATCCCCATTATCCAAAGTGACCCTGATTTCGACAAGATGTGGTTCATGCAAGACGGAGCTAGACCCTATTGAAGCAGGAGAGTGTTTGATGTCCTGGAGGAACATTTTGGGGACCTAATTCTGGCTCTGGGGTACCTGGAGGCCAGTGGCATGGACCTCGATTGACCGCCATAATCTCCTGATCTGAACACATGTGACTCATTTTGTGGGGCTCTATTAAAGACAACATGTACAGCAATAACCCCAAAACCATTGCTGAGCTGAAAGCAGCAATTCAGCATTGTAAATCCTGAATTCCGTTATTAAAAACTGAAGCCCACGCACTATTCTGAAAAAGTGAAACACTTCAACAATAAGGCAAAAACAGTTTGAAACACTATTATAAAAAGGTAAATAGAGTCTGCAAAATGTGTGGTTATTTACTTTACAGATGAATAAATACTTTACTGTGAAACACTATTATAAAAAGGTAAACAGAGTCTGCAAGATGTGTGGTTATTTACTTTACAGATGAATAAATACTTTACTGTATTTCTTTGAGATACACTACTCTAGAAGGTAATTCCATATAACAATAATGAGTTTGAATAAGCCAACACCTTTGTCTTCTGGTCAACACAATGAGAGATTATTCTAAGGAAAAGAAAGTATGCTGAATTTAGTTTCTTGACTAGCTGATGTAGTGACTTCATTTTATTGGTTATCTTGAATTTTACACAGTGTGTTCCATTTTGCATATGGCCGTTAATGTCTACTTCTGGTGCTAAAAGATCATTTCACATAAGTCTATCTTGTTGAAAACAGACATTATGAGGAATGTGGCTGTAGTGCAGGATGGCATATAAGAGTGGCCCAAACGAGTGGATATGACTGGACGTGAATGTATGCATATAACCACACACCATGACACGCACACAATATGATCCACATTGGTTCCTTGGAGCATGTTTACACAGTCTTCATGCCTTACGGAGTTGTTAGCAGAGGCCAGTCTAGTCGTGGCCCTAGCTGGCCACCCATGTCACCTGATCTGTCAATGTGAGATTACTTTGTGTGGCGAGCTCTCAAGCCTAAGCTGTATTGCAACAACCCTCATAGTCTTCAAGAACTGCAGCAAAACACTTTGGATGAGACTGCAGCAATTCCAACAGTCCAGCTTTGATCCGCCTTCAGCAACTTGCTGAGCAGGATCCAGAAGTGCCAACAGATTGAATGGTGGTCACTTTCAACATCTGCTACAGTCAGGTTAATACTGTATTTTCTTTCCTCCGCAGTATTTCTTTGTACCATGGAACTCTGTTCTCCAGGCCACTTTTATTTGCCCCACCCTATTGACTATAACCCGAACACAGTGTTGCAAAAGACAAGTGCAACATTGATGTTCAGTGCACCATTATTTCACACAGCATGTGGTCTGTCGTTTGTAAACCATACCACACTGAAAACATATGTAAATTCTGGGCTTTGGCAATAACAAGTCATCCTTCACTGATCACAAAAGGTCTGCAATCTTAGATGGTGGATGGGAAATCACTTTCACTCGAAATTTCTTGCTCTTTTAAACGTAATGTTGCCCACAAAAGCAAGAACTGTCAAAAGATTTTGCTGGCGTGTTCTGATATTTATCCAATTACTGATTCTTGATTTTCAACTGACAGTTGCCCTGTTAGTCTGCTGGTTGAAATATCCATTCTTTCTAAAAACTGTCTTATGCAGGTGGGTTCTTTAGGTAAACTATCTATATTTGAGATAGTGAACTCTGTGTATGAGTGTTTTAAGCACGCTCAAATTTTGCAGTGGGTGATGACAACTTGACACTTGCAAGTACAAATCAGTATGAATGGGCTTATGATATACTGAGTACCGCACAGAACAATTCTTTTTTCTAACCAAGACATCCAAGAAAGGCAGACTACCAACTTCCTCTATTTCCATGGTGAACCATATGTTGTTATGAAGGGAGTTGAAGTGATGAAGAAACTCCATCAAATTATCTTCTCCATGAGGCGCATTTGACAGGCCAAGCCTCGGATTGGCACCTACGAAAGGTTGGCAGGTGATGTCACCCAGTAACAGCACCAACAAAAATGCTTGTGGTAGCGTCAAAGCTGATCACAGCAACAGCAGCAACAGCTCTCAATGGTGCATACTGCGCCATTGTCTGTGAAGGTTCGGGTGCTGCAAAGAAGCACTTCTTAGTGTCGCCACATGAATGCACCCAAACTGTTTGGATATGCTCCTGAATTCTAGACAATCAGTCTAACAGTAGTAGTGATGACAACAATGGGGGCAAAGCAGATAACGCTCTAAGGAAAATGTGAAGCGCCTGCTGCTGTGACAGACTGGGAAGCCCTACTAATATTTGGCACCCACAGTTTGACCAGGAGGGGGAGCACAAGTCACTCATAGAGGTGGTACATTCTCTCAGGCACATAAAGTAAAGTGGCTTGGAATATACTGAATTAAATTACTAAATCCACTGACCAAGACTCTAAATTTGCTCGCTTAACTTCGGTGTAGGCTACAAAAATTACCATTTGATTTTAATCAAACAATGAAAAATCCAGGATGGAATGTAACACTATTACGAAAAAGAAAGTTGCCACTCACCATATAGCGGAAATACTGTGTCACAGATAGGCACAAGAAAAAGAGTGTCACAAATAAAACTTTTGGCGAGTAAAGCCTTTGTCAAAAATAGATCACTCACTCACACACACACACACACACACACACACACACACACACACACACACACACACACACTGTATCTACAAATACGTGATTACTCTGCTATTCACAATAAAGTGCCTAGCAAAGGGTTCAATGAACCACCTTTGAGCTGTCTCTCTCAACCATTCCACTCTCGAATGGCTTGCAGGAAAAATGATCACCTAAATTTTTCTGTGCGAGCCCTGATTTCTCTTATTTTACTGTGATGATCATTCCTCCCTATGTAGGTGGGTACCAACAGAACGTTTTCGCAATCGGAGGAGAAAACTGGTGATTGAAATTTTATGAGAAGATACCATCGCAACGAAAAATGTCTTTGTTTTAATGATGGCCACTCCAATTCACATATCATGTCTGTGGCACTATCTCCTCTATTTCGCGATAATACAAAATGAGCTGCCCTTCTTTGAACTTTCTTGATGTCACACGTTTGTCCCCCCTGATGAGGATCCCACACCGCAATACTCCAGGATAGGGTGGACAAGTGTAGTGTAAACAGTCTCTTTAGTAGACCTGTTGCACCTTCTAAGTGTTCTGCCAATGAATCACAGTCTTTGGTTTGCTCTACCCACAACATTATCTATGCAATCATTCCAATTTAGATTATTTGTAGTTGTAATCCCTAAGTATTTAGTTGAATTTACAGCCTTCAGATTTGTGTGACCTATCACGTAATTGAAATTTAGTGAATTTCTTTTAGTATTCATGTCAATAACTTCACACTTTTCTTTATTCAGGGTCAATTACCACCTTTTGCACCGTACAGATATCTTATCTAAATAATTTTGCGATTTGTTTTGGTCATCTGATGACTTTACAAGACGGTAAATGACAGAATAATCTGCAAAAATCTAAGATGGCTACTCAGATTGTCTCCTATGTTGTTAATATAGATCAGGAACAATAGAGGACCTATAACATTTCCTTGGGGAATGCCGGATATTACTTCTATTTTTCTACCTATTACTATGAACTGTGACCTTCCAGACAGGAAATCACGAATCCAGTCGCACAACTGAGGCGATATTTCATAGACATGCAGTTTGGTTAGAAGACGCTTGTGAGGAACAGTTCCGAAAGCCTTCTGGAAATTTAAAAATATGGAATCAATTTGACATACCCTGTCGATAGTACTCATTACTTCATGAGTATAAAGAGCTAGTTGTGTTTCACAAGAATGCTGACTATGCATCAATAAATCGTTTCCTTTGAGGTAATTCATAATGTTTGAACACAGTATATGTTCCAAAACTCTACTGCAAATTGATGTTAATAACATGGGCCTGCAATTCAGTGGATTACTCCTATTTCCCATTTAGGGTACTGGTGTGACTTGAGCAGTTTTCCAGTCTTTCTATAAG
Organism: Schistocerca americana; assembly: GCF_021461395.2. Lineage (NCBI taxonomy): Eukaryota > Metazoa > Arthropoda > Insecta > Orthoptera > Acrididae > Schistocerca > Schistocerca americana. The sequence goes on from NC_060120.1 coordinate 263,287,097, forward strand.
TGAGCGGTTGTATATAATTGCTAAATGTGGAGCTATTGTATCAGCATACTCTGAAAGGAACATGACTGGTATACAATCTGGACGGGAGGCCTTGCCTTTATTAAGTGATTTAAGCTGCTTTGCTACACTGAGGATATCTACTTCTATGTTTCTCATCTTGGCAGTTGTTCTTGATCGGAATTCAGGAATATTTACTTCTTCTTCTTTGGTGAAGGAGTTTTGGAAAACCGTGTTCAATAACTCTGCCCTAGTGGCACTGTCATCAGTGACTTCACCGTTGTTACCGTGCAGTGAAGGTATTGACTGTGTCTTGCCGCTGGTGTGCTTTATATATGACCAGAATCTCTCTGGGTTTTCTGACAGATTCTGAGATAGAGTTTTGTTGAGGAAATTGTTAAAACCATCTTGCATTGAAGCACACGCTATATTTTGAACTTCTGCAAAACTTTACCAATCTTGGGGATTTTGCGTTCTTTTGATTTGGGTGTGCTTTTTCGTTGCTTCTGCAACAGCGGTCTGACCCATTTTGTATACCATGGAGGTTCAGTACCATCACTTACTAATTGATATACCTTATTAATTTATATACCTCTCAATTGCCATCGCTACTATCTCTCTGAAATCATTCCACGTCTTTTCTGCGCTTACATGATCAGATCAGAAGGAGTGTGGACTGTCTCTTAAAAAGGCGTTAAGAGCATTTTTATCAGCATTTTTAAATAGATGCACTTTGTGTTTCTTTTTGAGGGTGTGGGTGTTATGGTATTCAGCCTAGCAGCAAATGCCTTGTGGTCGCTAATCCCTGTATCCATCTTGATAGTCCCTATTTGTCAAGAATTATTTGTTGCTAAGAGGTCAAGTATGCTTTCACAACCATTTATGCTTTGAGTGGGCTCATGTACTAAGTGTTCAAAATAATTTTCTGAGAAAGCATTCAGTACAATTTCGGATGACGTTTTACGCATGCTGCCAGCATTAAACGTATGATTTTTTCAGCATATCAAGGGTAGATTGAAGTCCCCACTGACTATAACTGTATGAATGTGGTACCTATTTGAAATGAGACTCAAGTTTTCTGTGAACTGTTCAGCAGCTATATCTTCTGAGTGGGGGGGGGGGGGGGAGGGGGGGGGGTTGGTAAAACGATCCAATTAACACTGTAGTTCGATTGTCAAGTAAAACCTCTAACCTTTCTATTTTACAGGAACTATCTACTTCAATTTCACTACAAGGTAAACTACTTCTGACTGCAGTAAATGCTCCACCACCAATTGTATTTAATCTTTCCTTTCTGAACACTGCTAGGTCGTTTGATAAAATTTCGTTGGAACTTATTTCTGTCGTTTGATAAAATTTCGTTGGAACTTATTTCTGGCTTTATCCAGATTTCTATACCTATAACTATTTGAGCTTCAGTGCTTTCTATCAAAAAAATGGTTCAAATGGCTCTGAGCACTATGGGACTCAACTGCTGAGGTCATTAGTCCCCTAGAACTTAGAACTAGTTAAACCTAACTAACCTAAGGACATCACAAACATCCATGCCCGAGGCAGGATTCGAACCTGCGACCGTAGCGGTCTTGCGGTTCCAGACTGCAGCGCCTTTAACCGCACGGCCACTTCGGCCGGCGCTTTCTATCATGGCTTGGAGCTGTGGTTGTTTCCCAACACAGCTATGACAATTTACAACTGCAATACCGATTATTGCTACAATTACCTTACTGTGTTCTACCTGTCCCCTTTCTGTGGTTTCCTGAGACCCTCTAACCTAAAAAAACTGCCTACTCCCTTCCACACAGCCCCCGCTATCCATGTAACCACTTCCTGTGTGTAGTGGACTCGTGACCTATTAAGCAGAACCTTGAAACCCATCACTCGATGGCGCAAGTAAAGGAATCTGCAACCTACATGGTCACAGAACTGCCTGAGCCTCTGATTCAAATCATCCACTTGGCTCTGCACCAAAGGACTGCAGCTGGTTCTATCGATGATGCTGCAAATGGTGAGCTCCACCTTAATCTCACAAGCAAGACTGGCAGTCTTTATCATTTCCACTAGCCACCCAAAACCAGAGAGAATGTCCTCCAATCGAAAGTGACACACATCACTGGTACCGACATGAGCCATCACGTGCAGTTGGCTGCATCCTGTACTCTTCATAGCATCCAGAAGCACCCTTTCCACATCCGGAATGACTCATCACAGTATGCACAAGGAGTGCACATTTACTTCCTTCCTCTCCTTGGCAGCCATCTTAATAAGGGCCCCATTACGTGCCTAACATTCGAGCTCCCAGCTATGAGCAAACCCTCCCTCTGTGAATGCCCAGACCTTCAGGGCCGAGAAGCTTCCTCTGGAACAGGGTGAATGACTACATCCAGCTTAGAGACTTCATCAGCCACAGATAATGCCTGAAACCGGTTTGTCAAATGAACAGGGGAGGCCCTATGATTGGCCCCTTAGAAAGTCTTTTGCTGCCTTTGCTGCCTGACAGGGCTTGGAATGATCTCCCACTCGACCACGGGTGAGGGGTCAGCCTCAGAGCAGGCAGTTCCTGGGGCGGCTACAGCAGTGGACTGATCAGGGGACACATGGGACGTGCTTGACATTCCTAGCATCCCTGCAGCTGACCCCCTACAGCAGGCTGTTCCAGCTCGTGGGCTCCGCTGTGAGCCGCGGAGCGCTCCCTGATCCAGGGAGCCGCGTCGCTTGCTGTGACCAGTCAAGTGGCCCGGCACGCCGGCACATGGCACGGCTGGCTGAGGCAGGCGGCAAGGCAAGGGTTTTGATGTGCCAGCTGCATCTTACAAGATCGCTATGACAGTTTTTTCATGTACTCAGTTTGTCAAGCGATATACAAATATTCATACAGAAGTAGTTGTGACATAGAACAAGTGTATGTTGACAAGTCTTTACGCAAACAATTCGTAACATGATTCTACATTAACAATTTGTAAACAAATTTCAAACATAAATAGTTCATCATGTCTATATATATAGCATTATATCATGAATAGGCTTTTCAGTTATACCGTTTTGCACACCTGTTTCCTCATAGTAACTTATTCAGCGACGTATGGTAAATGTCCACATACACTCCTGGAAATGGAAAAAAGAACACATTGACACCGGTGTGTCAGACCCACCATACTTGCTCCGGACACTGCGAGAGGGCTGTACAAGCAATGATCACACGCACGGCACAGCGGACACACCAGGAACCGCGGTGTTGGCCGTCGAATGGCGCTAGCTGCGCAGCATTTGTGCACCGCCGCCGTCAGTGTCAGCCAGTTTGCCGTGGCATACGGAGCTCCATCGCAGTCTTTAACACTGGTAGCATGCCGCGACAGCTTGGACGTGAACCGTATGTGCAGTTGACGGACTTTGAGCGAGGGCATATAGTGGGCATGCGGGAGGCCGGGTGGACGTACCGCCGAATTGCTCAACACGTGGGGCGTGAGGTCTCCACAGTACATCGATGTTGTCGCCAGTGGTCGGCGGAAGGTGCACGTGCCCGTCGACCTGGGACCGGACCGCAGCGACGCACGGATGCACGCCAAGACCGTAGGATCCTACGCAGTGCTGTAGGGGACCGCACCGCCACTTCCCAGCAAATTAGGGACACTGTTGCTCCTGGGGTATTGGCGAGGACCATTCGCAACCGTCTCCATGAAGCTGGGCTACGGTCCCGCACACCATTAGGCCGTCTTCCGCTCACTCCCCAACATCGTGCAGCCCGCCTCCAGTGGTGTCGCGACAGGCGTGAATGGAGGGACGAATGGAGACGTGTCGTCTTCAGCGATGAGAGTCGCTTCTGCCTTGGTGCCAATGATGGTCGTATGCGTGTTTGGTGCCGTGCAGGTGAGCGCCACAATCAGGACTGCATATGACCGAGGCACACAGGGCCAACACCCGGCATCATGGTGTGGGGAGCGATCTCCTACACTGGCCGTACACCACTGGTGATCGTCGAGGGGACACTGAATAGTGCACGGTACATCCAAACTGTCATCGAACCCATCGTTCTACCATTCCTAGACCGGCAAGGGAACTTGCTGTTCCAACAGGACAATGCACGTCCGCATGTATCCCTTGCCACCCAACGTGCTCTAGAAGGTGTAAGTCAACTACCCTGGCCAGCAAGATCTTCGGATCTGTCCCCCATTGAGCATGTTTGGGACTGGATGAAGCGTCGTCTCACGTCTGCACGTCTGCACGTCCAGCACGAACGCTGGTCCAGCTGAGGCGCCAGGTGGAAATGGCATGGCAAGCCGTTCCACAGGACTACATCCAGCATCTCTACGATCGTCTCCATGGGAGAATAGCAGCCTGCATTGCTGCGAAAGGTGGATATACACTGTACTAGTGCCGACATTGTGCATGCTCTGTTGCCTGTGTCTATGTGCCTGTGGTTCTGTCAGTGTGATCATGTGATGTATCTGACCCCAGGAATGTGCCAATAAAGTTTCCCCTTCCTGGGACAATGAATTCACGGTGTTCTTATTTCAATTTCCAGGAGTGTAGTTTCAGGTTATGTAAGTCTCATAACTTTCCCCATATACGCACATGTAACAAGTACAGATAACACATACAAGTGGGCATATATCATTTAGCTTTAGCTAATTAAAGATAAATACATAAAAACATGTTAATATAGTTTTTTTTACATGGGTACAAATACATACAAAGATATTATATATTTGCTTTTCATAAATGTAGAAACATATTTCTCTTGTCTTCACAGAAGTATGATTGGTCACATAGAAATATTTTCCATATAGCTTTACATAAGTTTACAATATTTACTATCATTACAAGTTAACATCTAAGTTTTGCTTTTGCAAATGATGTCACCTGAAATACAGGAGGATTAGACACGACATCTCACATCAGCAACAAGACCAAGCACACAACTACGTATAAGCAAATAACAAAAGCAATGAACTAACATCAAACACAAAAAAATACTCGCAACACGAGTGTGCAGTGTTAAGCGTGGCCTTAGATACTCGTAAGTGTGGAAAGAAATTAAACAGCACAATTCTAGCACATTGGATCACCAATCACAGCTATCAATTATAAATTTTCACCAATCACCAGAAATTTTATCTCCACCAAGTTGTATCTCAGTCCTAGGTAATTGCATTGATGAATTAAAGTCACCCAAGCCAATTGACATAATCTGCCTCTCTGAACACCATGTGACCACTGGTATAGGAACTAGGCCTAAGCACAATGAGAAACTCAGACAGGAGAGTACTGCAAATGTTAGAATAAGGAAAGGTTCTCATAAAAGTATAATTAAAAATAATGTAAGTATATTTCATCAAAATATTGGGAGTTTAAAGAATAAAGTAGATGAGCTTCTGGTTTGTTTAGAAGATTTAGAAGCTGAGAATGAAATAGATATACTATGCCTGTCTGAGCATCACATTGTTACTGATATGGATAAGGTAAATGTAAGTGGTTATAAGCTCTCTGCACATGTAATGAGAGAAAATATGGAGAAAGGAGGAGTTGCCATATATGTCAAAGTTATCATTGTGCAAAAAGTATAGAAACAAAAAAGTTTTGTGTAGAGAAACATATAGAAGCATGTGCCTGTGAGCTTAAATTAAATAAAGGCACATTTATAATTGTAACTGTATATAGGTCCCCATCAGGAAATTTTCATCTATTTCTGAAAAATTTGGACTCGTTGTTGTGCTATCTGTCAGACAGGGGGAAGCAAATTATTATTTGTGGGGACTTCAATGTAGATTCTCTGAAAGAGGGTAATAGGAAAAATGACCTTGAAGTATTACTCGGTTCTTTCAATTTGACACCCGTTATTGATTTTGCTACTCGGGTGGTAAAGGATAGCAGCTCACTGATAGATAACTTCTTTATAGACCAAGATAAGTTTAACCAGATAAATGCTCAGCCTGTTGAGAGTGGTCTTTCTGATCATGGTACACAGCTAGTTACAATATATGACATAGCTCCATTCAGCAATACTAAAAAGTCCTCCAAAGTAGTACGTTCAGTCAACGATTTAACAATTGCAAATTTCAGGGAAAGCCTACAGCAGTTAGACTGGGATGAGGTGTACCATGAACCTGATGCCAATTTAAAATATAATTTATTTCATGACATTTTTGTAAATGCATTTGAAAACTGCTTCCCCAAGAAAATAGTTAAATATACTCGTAAGAAACCTTGCAACAAACCATGGCTTACTAAGGGTATAAAAATATCTTGTAACCGGAAAAGGGAAATGTATCTGACAGCAAGAAAGAGTAGTGACCCAGAAACTATCAAAAATTATAAAAACTACTGTGTTATATTAAGAAAAGTTATTAAAAAATCCAGGAGTATGTGTATCATGTCTGAAATCAGCAACTCTGATAATAAAATTAAAACAATTTGGAATATTATTAAAAGAGAAACAGGTCAACCAAGAGCAGAGGAAGACAGTATTACCATCAAATTGAATGAAAACTTTATGAACAAAAAGTCAGAAGTTGAAAATATTTTTAATAATCATTTTCTAAATGTTGTGGATATAGTAGGATCCAGGTGTTCATTAGAAGATGCTAGGCTGTTAATGGAAGAGGCCATACCTATGCAATTTGATACAATTGAAATCTCACCCACTTTTCCCTCTGAAATTAGGAAAATAATAAACTTGCTTAAAAACAAAAACTCACATGGAATTGATGGCATTTCCAGCAAAATACTAAAAGCTTGTTCTCAACAGATAAGTAAGATTCTCAGCCACCTGTGTAATAGCTCTCTGGAACAGGGCATTTTCCCTGATAGACTGATATATGCTATTGTTATACCTTTGCATAAAAAGGGGGATAGATCTGATGTCAACAATTACCGTCCAATCTCCCTTCTAACAGCTTTATCCAAAATTTTTGAGAAAGTAATGTATTCAAGAGTAGCTTCACATATCTGTAAAAATGAAGTACTAACAAAATGTCAGTTTGGTTTCCAGAAAGGTTTTTCAACAGAAAATGCCATATATGCTTTCACCAGTCAAATTTTGAATGATCTGAATAACCGAACACCACCCATTGGGATTTTTTGTGATCTCTCAAAGGCTTTTGATTGTGTAAATCATGAAATTCTGCTAGACAAGCTCAAGAATTGTGGCATGAGTGGGACAGTGCACAAATGGTTTAATTCGTACCTAACTGGAAGAGTGCAGAAAGTTGAAATAAGTAGTTCTCGTAACATGCAAAGATCAGCACATTCCTCAAACTGGGGAACTATCAAGAATGGGGTTCCACAAGGGTCAGTCTTGGGTCCTTTGTTGTTCTTATTATATATTAATGACTTGCCATTCTATATTCATGAAGAGGCAAAGTTAGTTCTCTTCGCTGATGATACAAGTATAGTAATCACACCTGAGAAACAAGAATTAACTGATGAAATTGTCAATACTGTGTTTCAGAAAATTACTAAGTGGTTCCTTGTAAACGGACTCTCACTGAATTTTGATAAGACAAAGTACATACAGTTCCGTACAGTGAATGGTATGACGCCATTAATAAATATAGAACTTAATCAGAAGCATATAGCTAAGGTAGAATATTCCAAATTTTTAGGTATGTCCATTGATGAGAGATTAAATTGGAAGAAACACATTGATGATCTGCTCAAACGTTTGAGTTCAGCTACTTATGCAATAAGGGTCATTGCAAATTTTGGTGATAAACATCTTAGTAAATTAGCTTACTACGCCTATTTTCACTCATTGCTTTCATATGGCATCATATTTTGGGGTAATTCATCACTGAGGAATAAAGTACACTCCTGGAAATGGAAAAAAGAACACATTGACACTGGTGTGTCAGACCCACCATACTTGCTCCGGACACTGCGAGAGGGCTGTACAAGCAATGATCACACGCACGGCACAGCGGACACACCAGGAACCGCGGTGTTGGCCGTCGAATGGCGCTAGCTGCGCAGCATTTGTGCACCGCCGCCGTCAGTGTCAGCCAGTTTGCCGTGGCATACGGAGCTCCATCGCAGTCTTTAACACTGGTAGCATGCCGCGACAGCGTGGACGTGAACCGTATGTGCAGTTGACGGACTTTGAGCGAGGGCGTATAGTGGGCATGCGGGAGGCCGGGTGGACGTACCGCCGAATTGCTCAACACGTGGGGCGTGAGGTCTCCACAGTACATCGATGTTGTCGCCAGTGGTCGGCGGAAGGTGCACGTGCCCGTCGACCTGGGACCGGACCGCAGCGACGCACGGATGCACGCCAAGACCGTAGGATCCTACGCAGTGCCTTAGGGGACCGCACCGCCACTTCCCAGCAAATTAGGGACACTGTTGCTCCTGGGGTATCGGCGAGGACTATTCGCAACCGTCTCCATGAAGCTGGGCTACGGTCCCGCACACCGTTAGGCCGTCTGCATTGCTGCGAAAGGTGGATATACACTGCACTAGTGCCGACATTGTGCATGCTCTGTTGCCTGTGTCTATGTGCCTGTGGTTCTGTCAGTGTGATCATGTGATGTATCTGACCCCAGGAATGTGTCAATAAAGTCTCCCCTTCCTGGGACAATGAATTCATGGTGTTCTTATTTCAATTTCCAGGAGTGTATTTATTGCACAAAAGCGTGTAATCAGAATAATAGCTGAAGTCCACCCAAGATCATCCTGCAGACATTTATTTAAGGATCTAGGGATATTCACAGTAGCTTCTCAGTATATATACTCTCTTATGAAATTTGTTATTAACAACCAAACCCAATTCAAAAGTAATAGCAGTGTGCATAACTACAATACTAGGAGAAAGGATGATCTTCACTATTCAAGATTAAATCTAACTTTGGCACAGAAAGGGGTGAATTATACTGGCACTAAAGTCTTTGGTCACTTACCAAATAGTATCAAAAGTGTGACAGATAACCAACAAGTATTTAAGAAGAAATTAGAAGAATTTCTGAATGACAACTCCTTCTACTCCATAGAGGAATTTTTAGATATAAATTAAGAAAAAAAAACAAAAATATAAAAAAATAAAAAAAATAAAAATAAAAAAAATAAAGAAAAACAAATAAAAAACACAAAAAAATAAAGTTGTTATATTAACTTAAGTATGTTGTTAAATTAACCTAATTATGTCATGTATTGAAAATTCGACTCGTTCCACATCATTACGAAATATCGTATTCATGATCCATGGAACTAGTATTAATCTAATCTAATCTAATCTAATCTGTGTGTTCAATGGTGAGATGTGTATCTAATCAGTTTCAAGGTGAAAGTGTAAGGGTGTAGAATGATCAAGTATTCACGTCAATCAGTTGTTAGTAGTTGAAGACTGACGGCACAGATAGTCAATCTCGTAGGATGAAAATATATCTTCTTCACACCTGTATAAAAGTTAATATAAAATTTGCTTTAAAATTTTAAGTGGTTGCTATTAATATTCTGCGAAGATGAATCTCTTCTTTCTCCTTCTGCTGCTGGCAAGAACAGCTAAAATAAAACTCTTATACTACGTAGCTTCTCTGTAGAAGTACTGTGAGGTACCTGTATTTGATAGTTGTGTATAACTTAAGCATGATCAATAGATGTGTTTACTGTTGAGCATGGTATACTCTAAGATCATGGTGAGCATATAGTCCAATAATTCTGTTTGTTTTAGGGTGCTGCAGCAGATATGCACCAGGATGAGGAATGCCGACAATAACATGAGGATCATCGTACAGCACAGGCCACTTCGCATTGCACCGCTGAAGAGCAGACAACTTATGGTGAGTACGTAAAAGCACTAACATACCAACTTTAAATTCCTGCTTCCTCTTGACAGAGTGTGCATAAGTTTTGTTCCTAATTTTGGCTTCCGCGGTCAGTGTCGCACAGACTTCCTTTACCTTTTCGTTGTGTGTTTTTTGCTGAAAAGAAAGTTTTGGTAACAGCGTTGTCCAATCATTGTCTTCTTAGTGATTGAACTGAGCTCATTAGGAGTGTATGGAGTTTCATAAACATTGAGATTGTTGTGTAACTCTTCAAATAAAGACAAATATGCTACCTAAGTTGTGGGATGTGGACCACTTATTTCATAACTTACAATTTCTACAGGTTTACGGGGTAGAATAGAATGCAAATCAGTCTTACAATTTCTACAGGTTTACTGGGTAGAATAGAATGCAAATCAGTCTTCATAGACAAGTTCAGCAGTTTAGATTTTTGACACATCGCACATGTTTTTAGTATACTGTGGATCTTACGTCTCATATTGCTAAAGTAACAATAGGTACTAAGCTTTGCTAGGAACTTCTTGGTACCATAATGACCCCAAACAAAATGTGTGTGCCAAATTAGGTTGTGTTCAGAATCCCTAGAAATACAAACACACCAAGGGCTTCAGGATGACGGGGATAAAATAACACATTATTATGTATCAAATATCTGTTGGACAGAGGATGATCAGGTTGATTTGTGAGTAAAACTCTTACCCAATTCCGGTGAGGATCAGATTTCTACAACGTTGGCGTATTTCTACGTAAGTCGATATAATACTGGTGATATAGCCTATCCTGCATAAGAAATATTCGGTAAGCATTCACATTCTCCAGGTCAGAGTTACACTCATTCAAGCCTTGAGGCAGTCGTGACAAAGCATTGGCAATGATGCTGTCTTTACCCTTAATACATACAATTTCAAAGGAATAGTTTTGCAAAGATAAAGCCCAACATGACAATCTGGGATGCACCAACTTACAAGTTAACAGAAATGTGAGAGCTTGGTGGTTAGTATAAATTTTAGTGTGCTTACCATATAAATAATAATTGAATTTTTTAAAGGCCCACACTATAGAGAGTGTTTCAAGTTCTGTGGCAGAGTATGTGTGTTCACATTCACTAAGTGTGCGGCTCACAAAACTAATAATTTTCACATGATCTTGTTCTCCATTCTTTACAACTTGAAACAAACAACAGCATAAGCAATAGGATGAGGCATCACATGTCATACAAAAATCTAAATTAAAATCAGGGTGATCCAAAATGTTTGTGTTAACCAAAGCATACTTAATACTATCAAAGTCTTTATGACACTGGTCAGACCATATCAATATCTGATTCTTTTTGAGTAGGTTCCATAGATGTTTGCTGTTTAAAAGTTGGTGTGGTAAAAATCATCGAAAGAAAGAACAAAGTCCAAGGAAAGATTTCAATTGCTTTCTAATCTGTGGACTAGGAAAATTCCTGATTGCATCTAACTTTCCTGGGTCAGGTTGTATACCTTGAGCATTAATAATATGCCCAAAATACCTAATTTCGTTGCAAGCAAATTACGACTTTATGAGATTAGCTGTCACTACAGCTTTTGCAAATTTATGTAGAATCTTTTGCAGAGTATCAATGTGCAGAGACCAAGTCCTACTAGCTATGGGCAGGTCATCAATATAGCAAGTAATTGATCCAACCAGTTCATCATCAAGTACAGGATTCAATGCGGTGATAAACACACTTGACCTGACATTCAGACTGAAGGGAGGCACACAAAATTGATAGGTTCACCCCCCCCCCACCCCCCCCCAATATAAATGCAGTATACTTTCTAGAATCTGGTGTGATTGGGACTTGCCAGAAAGAATTGGTCAGATCTATTGTAGAAAAATACTTAGAATCTAAAAATTTATGAAGTTGCTCCACTAAATTCTCAGGTTTCTTGTGAACAGGTAAAATAATCTCATTAATTGCATGAGCATCCAAAACAACTCTGATATTCCCATTGGGTTTCTTTACAACAAGTAAAGGGCTGCTATAAGGTGATGTGGAAGGTTCAGTCATTTTCCACTCTAACAACTGTTTCAACTCGTGCCACACTGCAAGTCGTTGGGATAGTGACACATTATACGTTTTGTGGAAGAAAATCTGGTGAGGCTTAACTTCTATTTTATAAACATATGTGTTAATCACACCTGGTCGTATATACAGGGACAATATGTCATAAAGTTCATTACTTTCATCATGTGTGACAGCTGTTGTTCCTAATAATTTATTACTAATTAAAGTTTTCAAGTCCTCATAATCGGCAACAGGTGCGTGTGTGTCTGTGTCAGCATCATCAGTGTCCTGTATTAACTGAATCTTGTACCCTGTACAATATTTATCGTGCTTCAGAGTCCTGGTATCCAGGTCAATTGAAATTTCACTGCCCTTATCTCTAAGTATACATTTACTTCCCCCCCATGAACCATGGACCTTCCCATTGGTGGGGAGGCTTGCATGCTTGCATTGACAGGAATGGGGGAAAGAAATACAGTAGAAGAAGAATGGGTAGCTCTGAGGGATGAAGTAGTGAAGGCACCAGAGGATCAAGTAGGTAAAAAGACAAGGGCTAGCGGAAATCCTTGAGTAACAGAAGAAATATTGAATTTAATTGATGAAAGGAGAAAATATAGAAATGCACTAAATGAAGCAGGCAAAAAGGAATACAAACGTCTCAAAAATGAGATCAACAGGAAGTGCAAAATGGCCAAGCAGGGATGGCTAGAGGACAAATGTAAGGATTTAGAGGCTTATCTCACTAGGGGCAAGATAGATACTGCCTACAGGAAAATTAAAGAGACCTTTGGAGAAAAAGAGAGCCACTTGTATGAATATCAAGAGCTCAGATGTAAACCCAGTTCTAAGCAAAGAAGGGAAAGCAAAAAGGTGGAAGGAGTATATAGAGGCTCTATATAAGGGCGATGTACTTGAGGACAATATTATGAAAATGGAAGAGCATGTTGATGAAGATGAAACGGGAGATACGATACTGCATGAAGAGTTTGGCAGAGCTCTGAAAGACCTAAGTCGATACAAGACCCCGGGAGTAGACAATATTCCATTAGAACTACTGACGGCCTTGGGAGAGTCAGTCCTGACAAAACTCTACCATCTGGTGAGCAAGATGTATGAGACAGGCGAAATACCCTCAGACGTCAAGAAGAACATAATAATTCCAATCCCAAAGAAAGCAGGTATTGACAGATGTGAAAATTACCGAACTATCAGTTTAATAAGTCACAGCTGCAAAATACTAACACGAATTCTTTACAGACGAATGGAAAAACTGGTAGAAGCCGACCTCGGAAAATATCAGTTTGGATTCTATAGAAATGTTGGAACACGTGAGACAATACTGACCTTATGACTTATCTTAGAAGAAAGATTAAGGAAAGGCAAACCTACATTTCTAGCATTTGTAGACTTAGAGAAAGCTTTTGACAATGTTGACTGGAATACTCTCTTTCACATTCCAAAGGTGGCAGGGGTAAAATACAGGGAGCGAAAGGCTATTTACAATTTGTACAGAAACCAGATGGGAGTTATAATAGTCGAGGGGCATGAAAGGGAAGCAGCGGTTGGGAAGGGAGTGAGACAGGGTTGTGGCCTCTCCCCGATGTTATTCAATCTGTATATTGAGCAAGCAGTAAAGGAAACAAAAGAAAAATTTGGTGTAGGTATTAAAACCCATGGAGAAGAAATAAAAACTTTGAGGTTTACCGATGACATTGTAATTCTGTCAGAGACAGCAAAGGACTTGGAAGAGCAGTTGAATGGAATGGACAGTGTCTTGAAAGGAGGATATAAGATGAACATCAACAAAAGCAAAACGAGGATAATGGAATGTAGTCAAATTAAGTTGGGTGATGCTGAGGGAATTAGATTAGGAAATGAGACACTTAAAGTAGTAAAGGAGTTTTGCTATTTGGGGAGCAATATAACTGATGATGGTCAAAGTACAGAGGATATAAAATGTAGACTGGCAATGGGAAGGAAAGCGTTTCTGAAGAAGAGAAATTTGTTAACATTGAGTATAGAATTAAGTGTCGTTAAGTCTTTTCTGAAAGTATTTGTATGGAGTGTAGCCACGAATGGAAGTGAAACATGGACAATAAATAGATTAGACAAAAAGAGAATAGAAGCTTTAGAGATGTGTGGTGCTACAGAACAATGCTGAAGATTAGATGGATAGATCACATAACTAATGAGGAGGTATTGAATAGAATTGGGGAGAAGAGGAGTTTGTGGCACAACTTGACAAGAAGAAGGGACCAGTTGGTAGGACATGTTCTGAGGCATCAGGGGATAACAAATTTTGCATTGGAGGGCAGTGTGGAGGGTAAAAATTGTAGATGGAGACCAAATGATGAATACACTAAGCAGATTCAGAAGGATGTAGGTTGCAGTAAGTACTGGGAGATGAAGAAGCTTGCACAGGATAGAGTAGCATGGAGAGCTGCATCAAACCAGTCTCAGGACTGAAGACCACAACAACAACCTTTACTTTGGGAGAAGTCATAGTGCTGTCCTTCTCGCACAATATATCTAAACCTAAAATACAATTAGTGACCAGATTTTGGATGACGTGGAATGGCCATTGTATGATTCCATTACCTACCTAGACTGTCACAAATACCTGTTTCTTAATCCTAGAAGACTTATTGCCTATGGTAGTTAAAATTTTACTGTTCTGGACAGGATACTCTGGTATGGGTTCAAACTCACACATTTTATTGTAAAAATCATAGGACAAGACACTAATAGCTACACCTGTGTTCAGAATAATAGTGATGGGAATACCACACACAACACCAGTAGTTGAGACCAAAACAATTTCATTGATTGATGAACGACATTGTGTGTTCTCTTGTAATGGTTCATCAGACAAGTTTTCATCATGATTATACCTTATGAGTAATGATGGTTGCTATATACACATGTCAGGTACACGATCATTGTGCAGTTGCAAAGTGGGTGTGTCAAATAATAAATGTAAGTTGAAGTCGCCCCCCAGTCAGTTTAGCGGAATAAATTTTTCTGTGTTGCCAACGTTGGACACTTTTCCAGTCAGTGTGTTATATATCTCCTCAACACGGCTACACAAAGCGTGGTTTGACATTTTAAGTGCAGCTGAATCTGATTTACTGGTAGACAATCTATTTTCTAAATTTGCGTCACCAGAGTAGTAAATAATATGTTGCTCAATAGTATTCGAGTCATCCGTAATGTCACTTTCATTATTTAATGGCATGTCAGAGACAGATTGCATCTGTGTTTGTAGTCTCTGGTTCTCCGTCTTTGCTAATTGTTTTCTGGTCAGTACCATGCCACACGTATGACACAATAAAAATTTAATCTCCTATGTGTAATCAGAATAAATGTAAAAATTAACCTCGCTGTGTGACAATGTCTGAACAAGAAAATTGATTGTCGAAAGTAATGGTGGAATTTTGAATACTAGTGGCTGCATGCCATATTACGTCATACGGAACTACAGTCTGCCATATTGTAAACTGATAAAACTGTATTGTTGCACTGTATGAATAATGAAAATAATTTTGGAAACCACAATGTAGTTTAAAATCACTGCTACAGAAACGGAAAATTGTGATAGATCTACAATAATACAAAGCACTTGGGTGAGATTGCTGATGTAAAGATGCGGTGCCTCACCTAGTATTGCAGCATAATTTCAGGTGTTGACGTAGAATACTGTAATTTGTCTTACTTCAATGTATTCCCGTCTCGTATCCTGTATGTTGTTTGCAATAAACATGTAACAAAAGGAAGACAATATAGTACATATAACAATGCGTCCAGACACGAAGTCGCCAATTTAATTTTTTTTGGCTCATTCGTAACTGGGTCGAGACCATACATTGAATTATAGTAATGAATCTAAAAAAAATTATACAAACTCTCAGCCCTTGAGCATGTATTTTTTAACTATGTTTCTTCTTCTTGTGCTTTCACTAAAATCGGACTTCGTTATCAAACAGCACACGAAGACGATGGTGGATCGAGGTGGGTGACTTTTAGCCTAGAAGTACAGAACCATTTGCCATGCCAAGTTACCCACCAATCTTACAATGACTAAAGATACAAAATAAAACATACTGTTGTGTACATAGTTCTACGTAGTCAGCGCGTACACAACTTTCCCACTAGAGCGCGCCCCGCTAAGCACAACAGTGCAGGCGCAGCGCTTGTCCGTCTCCGCACTACAAGATGGCGCTGCCATTCTTTTCTGCTTCTGCCGATCTCTGTATTAATATGTAACGCAGCCAATGAGATTGCTGCTAACATAGAACCTTTTCTCCTAGCGGATCACACTCGTGCAGTGATACATGAATGTGCGAGGTATTATAATGAATGTACAGACCTCCAATTAGTCAGTCTGCATTAGTCTGTACCAGTCTGCATTTGTCTGCACCAGTCTATACCAGTCTATAGTCAAGTTTCAGTCTGAGCCTAATAAGATTACCATATTCCTGTACATAGCCATGAAGATAAATGTATAGACACTTTTGTCAAGTATCAGAGATATATGTGAGAATAAGATTAATGTACCAATACCAAAGGAACTTCAGATTGTCAATTGTAAATAGCATCCAGAACCGAGTTAAGTAATTTTTATGCTTGTTATTATTTTAATAATTGTGTGTGAAAATTAATCAAGTTCTGTTTAAAGTTGGTCACTGTCAATCTGCTACTCTAAGCGTGCAAGTGGCATTTCTATCATCTGACCTAATGGCAGAAGATAAACACGCCACGATAAGACCACGAGATGTATTGCTGACACTCGTCCACTTCGTTAGAGCGACAAGTCAAATAATCTGATGGTGTGTGTACTGAAGGTCTTAAAGTATGCACACGACACATACATAGGTCAGTAATAACTGTTTCTGAAATAAAAACACAAATTATTACACTGGCATTATGTGATTACGAGTGCCGTTTGGTTGCAACTTGTGAATAAAATAATGAAATAATGTAGTATTAATGGTGGTGTGCCACATACTTCCGATCTGGGCAAGACCTAGAAAATAAAATATGACTCTTCCTCTTTTGCTAATAATATGACGATCAAAAATCTTCAAATGTTTCCAGAGGCTGCATACAATATTTATACAGCCGTGGACTATATCTGTGGCTTAATTTTTTTTTATGACTTACAAATACGTTTTCTGTTAAGAAAAGCTCAGCATGCAAATGTGCCTTTAAAGTACCAGAAGTAAATAAATATCAACGGGTACAGCTGGCATTAGATTCCATGTGTGAGGAGAGTAAGAGAAAGCAGTGGGTGGGCGGGGGGGGGGGGGGGGGGGGGGGAGGGGGGGGGGGAGGGGGGGAAAGATGGCACCAGCGCATGGCTAAGTTAACTAAGAAGCACAGATCTGCCTTCTTTGCACTTAGAAATGAGTCTTACTGTGTTAATTTGCAGATGGTATTACTAATGTACTTTCACTCAAAGCTGTCCAATGGCATAATCTTTTGGGGCACTGCAGCTAAAGTCAAAAGAGTATTTATTCTACAGAAGCAAGTAATAAGAATATTTTGCAGATGGTATTACTAACATACTTCCACTCAGAGCTATCTGATGGCATAATCTTTTGAGGGAATGCAGTTAAGGTCAGAAAAATATTTGTTCTACAGAAGCAAGTAATAAGAATATTGTCTAACATTGACAAGCCAACATCTTGCAGAAATTTCTTCAAAAACCTGAGAGTCTTAAACTTACATAACAAAACATTTACTGCTGGATGGTGTTTGTGCTAAGTGCTTAGTAACGATAGTCAATTTATGATGAAAGGTGCATAATGATCCAGTCCAGTATTGATTAGTGAAGACTGCAGCCATGCTCGAGGCGGTGCTACCTTGGCAGCTTGCTAGGAGGTGCGGCAGTGATGATAAAGGAAGTCCGTGGCCTGGCTCAGGAGACGAGTCTGCACAATGTGTCAATCAGTGAGTGCCTTGTAGACAAGTGACTGAACTAGCAGTGCCTGCTGTGGGTACTGAGAGCTTGTCAGCTACATTAGTGGCAAGGGGGGATGTGGGGCTCTTTGACTAGGCTGTGCGTAATGGACTGGCAGTTGTCATTGGTGGTCAACTGTGCATCTTAGAAAGAGCTGGCCGTGGCAGCTGTAGTGTATGTTGGTGAATGTGGCCTGGTGAGAATGAAGTTATTTTGAGTGGCCGAGTGGTGCAGCTGACAAAGCTCACAGGCACTTCATCAACTAGTTGCCTATGATGGATGCTACGGATACATGGCTGACAGAGTTTAATAGTGCAAATTCATCAACACTTCAGTTAATAAATGGTGAACCTAGTGTCTGCTTGTACATTGTTTTATATTGTAGATAGATAGCTGTACCTTTAGAATTCCTAGATTTTGAGGGCTGCAGGCGCCCGCTTATTTAGTAACTGGACCAGAGATTAATCTGCTTGTTCAGCATAATATTTTAGGTTGTTCAGATGTTGGCTCACTTCCTAAGTACATGGCAAATTTCTTGGTAACCACCCCTTTGAGCAGTCAGTTGACTTCTGTTCAGAGATTGGGGCAAGCCAAGGATAAGAGCCATTCAGTTTTTTTTTTTATTTTTTTTTATTTTTTTTTTTTTATGCAAGTCTTTTAAGATTTACTTGAAGGAAGCTTCCTTGGAATTTTTCTGGTTGAACATTTTAAATTTCATTACAGATTGGGCTCTTCTAGCTACTGTAAGATTTATATGGTTCACTTAGTCATTGCCAAGTTCAATTAATTCAACTTTTAACTACAGCAATAATCACTGAGCAATATACCTCCTTAAAATTTTACTAGTTAAATATTTTAAATTTCTTTAAGGCATGGGGCTCTTTTAGCCACTGTCCTCTATCATAACTAAATTGAAGTTCTTAATTATGGCAATTCTGATCTCTACAACCTGTTATCTCTTTTTAATATTGGAGTATGACTGACAGCTTTATTTGTTAATGCCATGTGTCTAATTATTTTAATATTATTCTTTTAGATTTTTCCTGAGCCTTGTTTGTCAACTTACTTGTGAAGGCAGCTGACAGGAAGGCTATTAAGTGCCATTCTATTGTGAAAGCAATGCTGTCCATTGTACTGCCTACACCAGACCAATATTAATTTGTTCTTAATTGTGTAAAACAGCGTGTCCTGTATGTTGTTGTAGCTTTTGGATTATTGTAGTTATCGTTTAAATAAATGTGTGTTATTAATTTCATTGTCTCTGAGTTTCTGTCCATGATCCTTCTAAGTTCAAATTCAGCATAGTTAACTTGGTTTATTTAATGAGTCAGACAGCTTGTCAGTAGCAGACACAAACTCAGTCATGGTGGGAGCGGGCGTACGCTCAGAGCCAAATAAGTTTAGGTACTGATTGTTTAATCTGGGAATGGAGTCTGAGCTTTGCATTGTACTGAGTATCCTATTTGAATGAAGCTTGTCTAGTGTATGTGTTGTGTCTAGACAAGACAGCCTAGACACAATGAGAGGAAGCCGAAAGGCACGCGCTAAGCTAAAGCAGGATGGCGTGATGTCTGAAACAGGATACGTAATGAATGCTATAAAGAAAAGTACGTAGCTTCTGAAATACTTAACTTTAATCCATCCTTTTGGGTACATCTGGAGATTGTGGCGATACAAGTGAGACTCTATAGATACATGCAATGTTACTAATGGCGCCTTGCTAGGTCATAGCCATTGACTTAGCTGAAGGCTATTCTAACTATCTGCTCGGCAAAGGAGCGAGGCTTCGTCAGTGTAGTCGCTAGCTACGTCGTCCGTACAACTGGGGCGAGTGCTAGTCAGTCTCTCGAGACCTGCCTTGTGGTGGCGCTCGGTCTGCGATCACACAGTGGCGACACGCGGGTCCGACATGTACTAATGGACCGCGGCCGATTTAAAGCTACCACCTAGCAAGTGTGGTGTCTGGCGGTGACACCACAGTATGAACTACAGGTTCAGGAAGCCTTGGTTGAAGATACTGTTGCTAAACTCTCCCAATGGTTGCTTAACATCTTGGATGGTCCAGTTAACATCTCAGTAAACACTATGGGGGAGGTGAGTACTGCTTGCACTAGACTGTTGTGTGATACCCGAGAGAGAGCATGGAAACATTACAGTAAGGGAGTCCACTGCAGTCACAGGTCTTGCATTTTCAGGTGTATTTTGATCACTTATGTAACAGAATCTTCGACTTGAGTTTGGTGAATACAGAAGACACCTGTCATTCACAGACTCAGCAATTGCAAAGTGAGTTGTGTTCACTACAGCACAGAGTGACCTTCTTGAACAGGCAAGGCAAGATGGAATATGACTTTCTGTAGTTAAAACAAGGTGTGGATTTTCAGAGCTGATAGTCAGCAAATCAAGTTGTGGTAGGGTTATGCTAAATTGCCAAGTCCTCTAATGGTGGTTATGAAGAATTACAAAAGTTTGCCTTTGGAAAATAGCAGTGAAATCATAGAAGTCCTCTTATTAATGGTTAGTTTTTAAGAGCAGGCAGCTGTTTTACAGCTCTTCCGTGGTTTTATGTTGCAAGTGTCATATACTGTGGCTGTGGGATGTCTTAATAAGTTAGTGGCTGAAGCTGTTGAAAGTAGGATTTCACTAGGGGCGTTCTTTAATAGAAATGTTCAGGATCAGATGGGTGCCTGTGTGGGAGAAGATTTGATTAATGAGTATATTTTTAGAATGCAAGGAATGGAAGACTGGCTGCATAGTTATGTGGACAGTATTCATTTTGCCGGTGTAGCTTTATCTGTACAGTTATCAGAGAATGAGATGCTACACACAATCTTTGAAGAAATGCATCTGCAGGATTAGTCCTGTATGGTGCTGTGTGGTAGATCAACTTCATTCACTGAAATACATGAAATGATTTTAGTGGTTGAGAACATTAGGTTTGCGGATTGAAAGCGTGAAGCATCATTGAAAGGGGACCGACAGAGAACAGCTGCAAGTGAGCAAATGCCAATTAATGTGCGAAACTGGATTCAGGAAATTGTCTATTTTTGCTATCATTATCCTGGTCATATAGTCTGTGATAGCCAAACATCATGAGAGTTTCTCTCAGGAATATGTGACACCATCATTTTGTGGGGTGGCAACATAAGGGGGGGGGGGGGGGGGGTGATCAGAAACCACCACTTAGTGTTCAAAAACTTCATGAGTTACATTAAAAAGGTTATCCTTTATGTGTCCCTTTCTTAATTCTGGACTGGTCTGTGCACTCATTGACTCTGGCAACTCAGTATTCTTATAAGACAGCAGGTACTACTTTCAATATCATAGCAGGGGAGGGTTTGGGCTGATAATCCGCATGTAGAAGAGATGTTTTACAGCCAGTGGCAGTATGCTATCCATAAATGGCCAGTGTCACTTGAAGGTTAAAATTGGTCACTTTTCACGGCCTCTCCAGTGTTTGATGGTTAATGGGTTAACAAGTAAGATAATATTGAGCTGTAACTTTCTAGTTAAGGCAGGGCGTATGTTGAACTATGCTGACACACATTATTTTTTTAAAATTCAGACAAAGGGTAAAAGTTCCCTTTTGTCAGCATATGCTTCAACAGAGGCTTTGCAGTGTGAGGAACGATGCCAGCATGTTCAGCCTAAGCCATATGAGTGAAGAGCAGGCTGAACAAGTGCTCTGGCTTCTTGAACAATTCCCTGACATTCTCATAAATAAATGAGTTACTAATATGATCCAAGACAACATCCATCTCACTGATTTCACCCCTAGTAGACAAACCCCATATCAGTTACCTCCACTGAAAAATGGAGGAGTTTCATAAGATTGTTGATCTGCTTCTAAGGGAGAGAGTTATTAGACCTTCAGTCTCCCTGCATGTGTCATCCCTTTTTCTGGTGCCAAAGTGTGGGGGTTGGGGGCCGGGGGGGGGGGGGGGGGGATGGAGTGCAGTACCACCTGATTGTAGCCTATTGTGCTGTGAATAAGAATGTGGTTCTGGAGACAGCTACTATCCCCCAACTCCACAGTTGTTTTGCTCAGTTTTCTGTAGTTTTTTGTTTTAGTAATTTACATTTGAGCTGAGCTTATTGTCAAATTCTGTTGACAGAAGATTCAAAGACAGCTATAGCCTTCTGGACCAATTACAGCCTGTGCATGTTTAATAGTGCTCCCTCTGGGTTGGCCATGGTAGCTGTGGTGTTTTCCAGGTTGCTGGATGAAAGTTATAATGTGTCTTCTAAGTTGGTTGCATCAAAAGTAAGGTTCCCAATGAGCTACAGCCTCGAGGGAAGGTGCTAGGCTAAATCCGACAACAATGCTGTGTGCAGTGGTTCCCCCCACTCTTGAGTCCGCCTGTCCACAATTCGCTATGTTGCTTAGTGTTGGCTTGGCAGTCGTAAGAGATGGAAGTGTTGATCACCATTCCAGCCAAGTGCAAGGTTCGAGCAGTAATCCGGTTTCTCCACACAAGGAAGTTACCGTCCATGGAGATTCATTGGCAACTGACTGAGGTTTATGATGAAGAGAGCACATCTGTTCAGCACATCCGCAAATGGTGCAGAACTTTGCTGAGGGTCACACGGACGTTCACGATGAAGAATGGAGTGGAAGACCGCTGATTTCGGATGCGATTATCCAGAAGATCAACAGTGAGCTGCTCAAAGATCGGAGGGACACTGTCCATGAACTTGTTGAACACATTTGTGAAGCTTTCCATGGCACAATTGAAAGAACTTTAACAGAAATGTTGGGTTATCGCAAGATGTGTGCTCGCCGGGTCCCCTGGATGCTGACTGATGGATACAGGGAGCAAAGCTTTGGCTGTGCTCACAAGTTTCTTCAACAATGTGAAGGGGTAGGCAACAAGGAGAGGACTGTCATCATGAGAGATGAAACGTGAGTGTTTCATTATACCCCTAAAACAAAACAACAATCTTATCAGTGGCGTCACTCCCGCCACCAAAGAAATTCAAACAAATGCAGTCAGCAGGAAATGTTATGGCGACTGTGTTTTGGGATCGGGAGGGGGTACTCCTCATTGATTTCACCCAACCCGGGACAACAATAAACTCAGACAGATACTGTGAAACAATGACCCTACTCCAGTGAGCAATCCAGAATTGCCAAGAGGACGATTGACAGAGGGAGTAGTGCTTCTTCACAACAATGCCCGACCCCACATTGCTTGTCAAACACAGGAGCTTTTGAAGTAATTTGGGTGGACTGTTATGCACAGACTTAGCCCCAGCAATTATCACCACTTCCTAAACCTAAAGGAACACTTAGGTGGCAAACGCTTCAAGAGCGATGATGAAGTCTGAGCAGAGGTCACACGCTTCCTCAATGGGTTGGTGAGATCTTTGGCTTCCCTCTGACAACCATGCCTCCATCTTTGCTACCCTCCCTGTTTACCTTTCCCTGTTGCTTCATAACCTGGGTTGTGAGTAACTGAATCCACTTTCCCTTCTTCCCTTTTTTCCCCTCTCTCCTCCCTGATGAAGGAACAAAGTTCCGAAAGCTAGGAATGTAAATTTTCTGTTCTGTTTTGTGTTATCTGTCGGCTGTACTGAGCTGAGGTAAGTACTGGCCAGCCCCTCTATTACTTTGTTAGTATTTGTTTCACACCTTTATATGAGATTTTCCATTAATCATTTACGCTATGTTGAAAAACAGACAAAAGTGTAAGCTTTTTGATGATGTATAAATTAATAACAATAAACAATGTTTTCTATTTGTAAAAAATTAGGAACCTTACATTTGGTATAATTCTCGTATTTCCTTGGTGATGTCATAACATATAGCAAAACTGCTGATGAACACCTGGAGCATCTCATCATATTTTACATCATTTCAGAGAGGCTGGCTTAACTGTTAAACTATCTAAGGTCATCTTAGTTCATAGCCAGATTTCCTTTCTCGGACACATTATGTCAGCCACCGGGCTGGTGGTCGATCAGAGTCAAGCTAAAGCCATTTATGATTTCAAACCACCTAGAGACAAGTAGAGAGTGGGAAGGTTCACCAGCACAGTGAACTACTTCTGAAAGTTCATTCCTAAATTTTTCCAGCTTGCCATGCCTCATAATCAGCTGCGAAAGGAAGATGAGAGTTTTTGCTGGACACACCCACAGTAAGCAGCATTCGATTCTCTGAAAAAGGCTTTGGCTAGTGCTCTGGTTTTGGGTGTACCTGACTTTAATAAGGATTTTCTGGTGAAAACTGATGACTCTAATAGTGGCATTGCCACTATGTTGCTTCAGGGGGATGAAGGTGAAAGCAGGCCACTGGCATATGCATCTTGGTGTCTTTCAGAGTCAGAACAAAAGTACTCAGTATATGAGTTAGAGACCTTCAGGCCCTCTTTGCATTCGAGAAGTTCAGGTTTTACCTCTAACATAAATAATTTGAGTTGGAAACCAATGATGAAGCACTGAGCTGGGTCCTAGCGGGTCGTCAGAAAACTGGTTGGATTGCATACTGGGCAGTATGCATTTCTGCTTTCAAAGTCTGAGTGAAACATATATGTGGCTCTGAAAATCAGATCGCGGACACCTTCAGTTGTATGTTCCAGGAGTCATCTGTTAGGAATTCCAATAATGTGAAGCTGTCCCTGGAAAGGGTTTGATTCCAATAGCCTGAGCCACCATTGGAAGGAGTCACTGCAGTTTTAACAAATATTCCATTGCTGTTTGGGAATTTCAAACAAGAACAGGACCATGATCCTGAGAAAGGCCATATTTTGGAGAGGTTGAACCAGAAGAAAAGATTTAAATATGTTGCGCAGGGACTACTGGTCTGTCAGATTCACTAAAATGGGCGCGATAACATCTGCTTGCCAAACTGTCTAGTGCTGGCAGTCTTCAAGTATTTTCGTGCCTCCCTGTATGGCAGATATCTGGTGTTTATGAGGACCATCCAAAAGATTAAAAAACACCTTACATGGAATGAGCAGTTGAAGGGTATTAGAAGATTAACTGGGGAATGTGAATTGTGAAAGAGTGCAAAGCCCAGTTCCAATGCCCAAAAAGCGTTCTTACATTCCTCCTGGGAAAGTAGCACCATGGACAAGATCTTTATTGACTATGTGGGCTCCTTGCCTTGCACCAAGAATGAGACTCCGTATACCTTTTTTTGTAGTCAATGCTTTTAGTAGATTTTTTTGGCTGATACCTAGTAGGACAGTTACTGTTGCGGTAACTATTCGGCATCTTACAGGGATTGTTGTTAGGTTTGGTCTGCCCAAAGTCTTGGTTTCTGATAATGCAGCAGCATTTATTTCTAGTGCATTTAAGAAATTTTGTTTTAAGCATGCTGTATCTCACGTGATTATGATTCCATATTTTCCGCAGCCACCCTTCGCTGAGCAGATCAACTGGAATTTAAAGTCCACCATTGACTATTTATCACTCTCACTATGTCACAGCAGGTAGCTTGGTTAGGTGGTTGGCTTTCACCTGTAATATGGCAGCCCCTGAGACCCACAAGACACCAGCCAAGCCCCACTCAGTAACTTGTGGACAATCAGCGACCACAGGCGCCAACTCCAAAGCCCCTCAAAAATTCATTTGGGGGGGGGTGGAGCCCCCCCAATAATTTAAGAAAATTATTAGTTGTATTATGCTTTGTAAAATCATAAAATGAAGTTGGAATTTTTTATTTTCCTTGTTTGATGATAGTTACTTTTTAAAATACATTCAGTAATGAGTTAAAACAAATAATTATTACGGTAGTAAGCAGGTTAACTGAAAAGGAGTGGTGTGAATCATGATAGTGTTTGGTTGCTGTGGGCACACTTAGAATTTGTCACGGTGTGTGAACCTTCGGGTAAAGTCTGGCGCTAGCACTGGGCTAGCACTGCAGGCGCAGTGACATCAAAAGGACTGAAGCAGGAGCGCCTGCAACCAATGCCACCTTCTCTCTAGGTGGCATTGCTGGAACCCTTTGCCTCGCGTCACCTTGACGCTTCGAGGCATTATGACGCTGCGGCTATATAAAGCCCAGCTTGCTGTCGCAGTCATTCAGTGTGGATAGTTTCATTCAGTGAATGCTGCATACGTGTTCAAGTGTTCCGACTTTAGTGTCTAGTGGACTATTTTATATGACTGTATTTTATTCATTTACTTCAGTCTCCTTGTGTATTGTAAATTAAGTTTGCAATGGATAAATTTGTTACTAAACAGATGCACTTGGAAGTTGATGATACTGCAAGTCAACCTCCAACAATTACTGTGTCGTCAATTGCTTCGTTGTCTTCAGGCGAGAACCGTTCACAGCCGAAACCTGGACAATCTGGTAAGGGAAGATCATTTCAGAGGTCTTGTTTATTCAAATATAGATGGCAAGAATATGAAGCATCTACTGAAAAAGTTTTTTGCAAAACCTGCAAAGAGGCAGATGCTAAAAATCTATTACAATTTTCTTAAAAAAAAAAAAAAAAAAAAGAAGATGCATTTACTTCCATAGGGTTTTCTAACTGGAAAAAAGCTTTGGAAAAATTCCGTCTTCATGAAAATACTTTTATGCATAAAGAAGGTGTTCTGAAACTAAATTCTATCACTAACCGAAGTGGGCTCTCCCAATTGAATGAACAGTTAGATAGTGATATGAAGAAAGGCCGTTTAACTCTTGAGACAATTTTTACTACCGTGCAATTTCTATGCTGACAGGGACTAACAATTAGAGGGCACAAAGATGTAAACTCAAATTTTTTTCAATTGTTGGAACTCCAAAAGAATGACATACCTGAATTTAAAGATCGGTTATGGCATTCGGGGTATAAGTGGACGTCCCATAATATTCAAAAGAGATCATTGATCTACTAGGAAAGTCTGTGTTGAGAAAGGTATTGGCTTCAATCAAGAAGACTGAACATTTTTCTATTATGGTTGATGAAACAAATGATTCTTCAATCCATGAACAAGTGTCATGTTGTATTCGTACTGTCGATTATTCCTTAATCATCAACGAAGACTTTATTGACTTATACAAAACCCCCAACACTGAATCACGAACTCTGCTTAGTATTTTAAAAGATGTTTCTGCTCGTCTTGATTTGTCAAAAAAGTTAGTTTTGGATATACAACCAAAAGCACGTTGTGCGTACTGCACTGCTCACAGTTTAGACTTGGCAGTTGTAGACAGTCTCTAACATTTTACATGCATGAGGGATATTATGGCTTTAGCCAAGGGCTTAATAAGCACCATAAGGGAATCCAACAAAAGGATAGGACTTACCAGAAGCATATGCTGTGAGAGTGCCAAAGACCAAGCTGGTCTATGACCCCTATGCTTCACTTGATGGACTATGCGAGCTTCTAGTATCTTGAGAATATTGAAAAAACTTTGAAGAACTTCTAGAGTTTTTTGAAACATTTTCTGCATAGGACAAAACAGAGGCAGGTTACAAATGTGCAGGCTATGTTGAGTCAATGTTACAATTCAAGACTTATTTCTTTTTACATCTTTATTGCCATGCAATGAACCAAGTAGAGGATGTCAATGAAAAAAATCAGTGCCCTCATCTAATGTTGCTGATCTGGAAAAAAAATATATGACGGGTTGATTTGTATATTGAGTGGAAGGCATGTTAGTTTTAAACACTTTTGGGAATTGTGTTTAACCTTGACAAAACAGTGAAGCCAGCTCACTGCACACTTTTAAAACCCCAAAGGAATATTACAAAGCTATTTACATTGCAGTTTGTGAAACAGTGCTATCTTACATTACTGAGCGGTTTGCTTCAACTGGACTCACATAGGTCATTGCAGTTGAACAAGAGTGCTTGTTTTTAGTGAACAGACGAGAAACAAATTTGAAAAAATCGATTGAGTTTTTCAAAAGAGACCTAGACATTGAGAGACTGTGCTTACACTTGAATATGTTAGCCGATATCGCTAATAAAAAACAACTGGTCATTAAAAAACATGTGTGATGTAAGAAAGTACATTACACAAGAGCCTGCAGTTGGAGAAATATTACGTGAAGTAGTGAAGCATTAAGCTTCTCCAAGTAGTTCCAATCACGACAGCAACTGCAGATCAGTCATTTAGCACCTGTAGATGTCTGAAGTCATATCTCTGATCAACAATGGGATTGAAGCAATTGAACAATGTGGCTGTTCTTCACGCCCACTGAGATGTTTTGGAAGAACTGGATATCTGACCAGTCATCAACGACTTCATATTCAGTAATCCAGTCAGACGGTTGACATTTGCACCTTTTTTAAAGACACCCTAGCCCTAAAGATGGCATTTAGAGCAATATTAAAAATCTTTATGAAATAGAGAATTAAATACATACATAATGTTAAATTTTCAGTTTCAAAATATTAGTACTAGTTTAGTACTGTATTACTATAACACTGTATTAGTTATTTTCAAACACTTAAATATTTATAGGTTGTAAGACCCAATTAAAACCTGCTATTTACATACCTTTTGTCTGAAAGTATTAGGCATACTGTATTAACTTTTTTAACTGTATTAAAGCATTAACTTCAAGATGTTGTTTTTATTTTATGAACCCCGAGCCTTATTCAAAGTAAGCTTAAATTAGCTATTTCACTTGCTAATCAAAGTGCTATTACTGTGGGGCAGCAATATTTTATGTTTTATTCTTTTAATGATAGTTTAGGATTTATTTAAATATAATTACAGTCTTTTCAGAGCTATATATTCACTGCTCTGTAATAGTCTATAAGCATGATTATTACTGTAAATTAAATTAGCTTTTTACCACAATAACATGTGTGTTTATGTTTTGTTTCTTTTTTCAAAGCCAAAAAATATGTCAGGCTTTTTGAGTTTCCCGGAGAGTCAAGTTAATGAGAGTCCAGTTTTTGGGGTTCTAATGTTGATCACATGACTCTAAAATGCTTTAAAAAACTTTAAAACTCACTATTTTGCATATGAAATTTAGAAAATTTCCTGGAGCAAGACCTCAGTATGGGACCCCTCATTATTTTTTAGAAGTCAGTACCCCTGTCAGCGACCTCCTACCAGAGAAGGTGGATCCCCCTAGAATTAAGGAGAAAATGGATGTAGCTCATCACGATATTTCTCTGATGCATCAAAGACAAGAAAAGCAGTACAATCAAGGGTGTAGTGAGACTTCCCTATATGTCCGAAACTTGGTGTACGTGAAAAATCGTTGGGTGTAGAGTAAAGGTACACAAGGTATTACGGAGAAGTTCTTGTCGCAATTTATAGCGTCATGCATGGTTGTTCAAAGTATTACCCCCGTCAGCTGTTGGGTCCAGAATCGTAAAACTAGGAAACATTTAAGGGTGCATTTGAGTCAACTTAATCTGGATAACAAACATGAAGGGAATGAGAAAACCGGGTAATGGCTAACACTACATAACCACCTCCACCGCTGCTGCGGTTTAAGCAGGGGTGGGGAGGTTTCAGTCAGCTGTTGATTACTGAAGATTGTGGCCATGTCTGAGGCAGTGCTGCCTCAGCACTTTGCTAGGAGGTGTGGCAGTGATGATAGGAAGCCCGTGGCTAAGCGCAGGAGGTGATGCTGCACAGCATGTTAGTTGGTGAGCACCTTGTGGACGAGTGCCTAAACTAGCAGCACTGGTTTGGGTAGTGAATGTTTGTTGACTATCTTAGAGGAAAGGTGCTCTGTGTAATGGAATGGCAGTTGTCATTGCTGGTCGACTGTGCATCTTTGGAAAGAGCTGGCCATTGAGGCAGTAGTGTATGTTGGCGAATACGGCCCAGTGAAACACATGTTATTTTGAGTGGCTGTGTGGATCAACTGACGGAGCTCACAGGTTCTTCATCAAGTAGTTGCATATGGTGGATGCTTCCGATGCATGGCTGATGGGGTTTAATGGTGAAAATTTATCAACACTGAAGTGTCCAGTTGTAAAACTGTGTTTGAACAAGTGCCTCAGTAGTGGGACAGAAACTGTGGTAGATAACTTGATTCTGAGGATTGTATGTGCCTGCTTCTTTGGTAATTAATCTGCTTGTTCAGTGTAATATTTGAAGGTTGTCTAGGTGCTGAGTCACTTCCTTGGTTAACAGACTGGCAAACTGACCCCGGCAGCCAGACACAGCGGTCGTGTGTGTGTGTGTGTGTGTGTGTGTGTGTGTGTGTGTGTGTGTGTGTGTGTGTGTGTGAATGTTGTCTACTTCAGATGAAGGCCTTCTGATCAAATCAAAACATTATGTGTTTAGTACTTTAGTAGTCTTTTTGATGTGCCTGTCTGCAACTCAATACCTGTGCTATATAGGTGAGTATCAGTCTATCCTTTTCATAATATTCCATATAACTGTAATAGTTACAGTAAACAGATTTACTTTTGCCAGTATATAGATAGCTGATAGTGGTCTATGTAAAGTACTGGATAGAAACAGCAGCTGAGTAGTACAAGTAAAAGAACCAAAGTTTTTTTCACAATATCTTATTTCATCCTAATGTATGTTTAATCCTAATGTACATAAACCTATATAAAGTAATTTAAAAGATATTCCCATTATCACTAAGAGTAGGTTAGCACTAGTCATAATTTGTTGTCAGTACAGTTTACAGAACTGTCCACTAGTGGCTGAACTAGATCCACTCTGCACCCTTGAAGACTCTCCATTATTTTGGGATTTACAGACCAAGATGTGTGAACAAAATGAATGTTTGTAAATTACAGACTATTTATAATTAAAAAAAAAAAAAAACCACTCTCCATTGCTATAGGCTTTATTGTTGATGATGCATTTCACACAGTTGATGCATCTTCAGTTATCTGCCAATAATAACAAAAAAGTTTTTGTTGCATGAAATATGCAAACTTCTTCTTATTCTTTTGTTTATGTGGTGGCTCAGTTAAATTAGAGAATCCCATTTAATTGTCCAGTTTTTTTTCCAGAAATTTTAGTAGAATATGTCCATTCATTAATAACTTCATAGAGCCAGAAAGTAGCATAAAATTATAAACCTTTGCACTAGTAGTGCTTACATACAGTTTGCGCGCCTTAAAGTTACCTTAAAAGTTACATTCTATTGTGATTAAATTAATGACAGACACTGCACTTAAGCAAGGGCTGAATTATCATTGTAAGAGGAATAATTAACCTCTTACGCTATATCATTCATCTGAAGCACTAACCTGTAGACCTAATTTTTCCAGCTCATAAATAACAAAAATTTGTCTTAAGTGTGCTAAGTGATTTAATTATATTTTTAAATGTGTAATCTGTGTTGCAATACGTGATAAATGTGGATGTTGTCATAGGATAGTGAAAGAGGGAGTGAGTGGTATGTGTAGACTATGGGTTGCAATTTCACTGGGGTGATTGCAGTGAGGAAATGAATGGGGAACTCAATGAGGCTCTCCCATAGAACTGTAGGCTCTGCTAAAATGAC